>NC_090777.1:16665000-16690000 GCF_040054535.1 Antennarius striatus | reverse complement strand
CCACTTTCTTTCCTTGCCTCTCTGTAGAGCACGTAGTCACCAAATGACACGTTTAAAAAGAGATGCTTGAGAATTCTTCTGTGAAATGCACGCCTGTTTTGACGCTTGCATAAGTCTGTGTGTGTGTGTGTGTGTGTGTGCGTGCGTGCGTGCGTGTGTGTGTTTGGCAGGATGCTGCTGGCTGTACTAGGCCTGCTCTTTGTCACTATAATTCCCCAAAATAAGGAGATGGAAGGAGTCTGCATCCTTTACTGCTGCCTCTTGCAGACCCCGTATCAGATGCCTTACTCACTGCACACCAGCCACAAGCACTGCATTTTAATGCCGTCCCACAGAGCCGAAACCCAGTCGGTTCCAATCCATCTGCCTTTCTGGTACACATTTCACCCCCAGTGCACAAGGAGCAAGCCACCTCCTGTTCAGGCAATAATGTTTACTTGATTATATTGCATTTCTTTAAGTAAAAGCAGGAGTGTAGCGTAACAATCAAAGAAGGTTTGTGTGAGGTTTCCCCACCAGCTTTGCTGCTACAAACTACCACTGATGCTAGTCTTTTCCCAAGAATGTGGATTTCCCACTCGTCTCAATTCCTACAGCATGAACCCGTTTCCCATTTTTGCAAGTGTTACACTAAATCTTTTCAAACACCTGCCGTTTATTTTTCTCCCATGTTGTTTTCCATGTCTTCTCTCCTCCACGCTTTTCTTCTCTCCACCTTTGAACTCAGGGAGTTATTTTCCCTGCATCTCCCATGACACCTTGTTCCTCTCCAGAGAATATTGTTGCTGCTTGTCTGTTTGTCTGAGGGACGGCGGGTTTCAATAAACATGGCCCCTGGACACAGCACACACTTCTTCACACCTACGCACACATCTGAATACTCACGGCTTCCTACAGACACACAGGCCTTGGTAATTAATCTAAGATAAACACACACCCTCACACATACACATGTGTTGGGCTGAGGTACCCTGTAGGAAAATAATCAGGCCAGAGAATGTGTGGAAGGTCCATCTGTTTTGTTCATATGATGGGAACATGCAATGAAGCAGTATGGAAAACAAACACCAGTGTCTATCGGCAGACAAGGCTGCAAGGGGACACCCTATATCCCGTTACCTCGCATACTCTGTGATGCTTCATATTGAAAGATTAAAGATTACCAGATGAAGATACATAGAGTAAATCAGATTGTTGTTTTTTTTTAAGTAGATTTTTTTGCATAGTTATCATTGATCGGAAGGCCAGGTCGTACAGGTGACCCGTGGGGGTAAAAAGGCATCTCAGGGGAGAAGATCGGATTCACGTGGACATATACACACCACCTGAACAGAGAACAAGACGCATCTGTGAACTGTGAACGAGACATAGCAGGAGAGAAAGAGAGACAGACATAGACGGAGAGAAAGAAAACTGAGCCGGTGGACCACACAGATAAAAGAGTGTGCTCTGTTCTTTCTCCTCCTGAAGGAACCTGAAGGAGGAAACTCCACCTCTGGGATTAAGGCTTGTGTTTCCCCAATTTACTGCAGTGCCTGTCTCTGACTATACACTTCTGTTCTGCTTGTCTCGTATCGTTACCTCCCTTCTCGTCTCTTCAGCAGCAGGATCATCATGAAGGAACAAAGCATAATAGCCCCAATCCATTTATTATAAATGACCCCTAGTACACTGCAAGAAATTTAGAAGATAACACACAATTTCTATCTAGGCATAACTTTTATGTGAAGGTTTTGCTTTTGTTTCTTTATTATGTTATTGTTCACCTAAATGACATTTCTCTCATACACAACACTGTTAAAAAGAAATACATATTGAAAACCCAAATACATTCTTAAAACCATCTATATATTATAACTATATTATACTAAGTAACCTGATGACTACTGTTATATAGCTAAGCTGTGCAGTAGCTAATGAGCAAGTTTTTTTTAGTGTTCCCTAAGTTGATTCTGATTTGCCGTACGGGTAATAGTTGATTCTGATTTGCTGTACGGGTAATACGTGACCTTAATTGTGATGCTCTGTGGGGTAGCATGATATGAAGGCACGCTCTGGCCCATTTGGTGGTGGAATTATCAAATTTGCTGTGCATTGCCCCTGAACCAGCCTACTCAACCACAAGAAAGACTTAGAGCAGGAGATGAAAGGTCTACATAAACATGGACACACACACACACATGCACACTGAGCATCCCCCGGCTCACAGGGATGCTCTGCACATTCCCCCTAATTGCTTGTTTCATGCAGAGACTGATTGTGGAAAATTATACCCTTTGCATTTTTCTTCTATGCGCCCCCACCATCTTTTTTTTTCTTTTTCTTTTTGTCTGCATATATGCCTACATGACACGGGCCCAAATACACTGAGTCTTATATGATTAATATCTGTGCATGTTGTGTGCGCATGTGTGTGTGCATGTGTGTGTGTATGCATGCAAGCGCGCGTGCGTGCGTGCGTGCGTGTGTGTGTGTATGCGTGTGTGCATGTATGTGTGCGTGCTTGTGTGTGTGTGCGTGCGTGTTGAGGAGAAGGGGGTGTTAGACTGGTCTATTTCCACAGGTACCTCATCACACGATCAGAGTACCTCATACCAAAGTCCAGTGAAATCAGAGCTGTGTGTGTGTTTCTACACCCATTATACATGTTCCATTCCTGCAGGTGTATGACAACTTTTAAAATAAAGGAGTATACAGTATATACACTTCTGAAATGATATTGTGTGTTTATGAATGGGTGGGGTACGGGCTATTGGATATGTTTTTACAAGCAAAGTCCAGACTTTGTCTTCTGTAGGGGCGACTGTCATTTGGTCCCGTGTTATCTGCCTCGCTCTTTGCATCAGTGTGAGAAGAATGGATAGGACTCACACTCAGTAAGAACACAAGACCACAACAGAGGAGAGTTAAGTTATTGGTCAAGACAAAGAAATATAGAAGACAGTCTCCTCTCTTTAAATGCACATATAAATCTGACAGTTTCCATAAAGAATTTTTCACCTTTCTTTGGTGGAAGACATTTGAAGTTATGGATATTACTGATATTTTGAGGTAATTAGACTAGTTGAAGAAAAAGAACAACCTTCACTGCCTCCTACTTTAATGAAATAATAGGAATCTAACTCATTCAATAAACACTATTTATTCAAGAAATGTTTTCATTTTTTTTCTCCTCAATAGGATTTTTTTCCCACTGACAAATGAACACAAGACCTGTGAGAATCTCTTCCAACATTTCTTCATCCCCCATTAGTCCCTCCTCCTTGGGTCCCTCTACCACTCTTCCCACCTCTCCCTTTTCAGAAGTGTGTCTTCATTACAGTGAGCACTGCCAACCTCACTCATACTCCATGTGTTTCACTGAGTGTTGGCCAAGAGCAACGTATAAGTTTGGCAAACCCACTTAGTGTGTGTGTGTTTATGTGTTTGTGGGAGGCTGTGAACCAGGTCCCTCTCGCCACAAGGTGGACTTTGCAGGAGAGGCTGTGGTAGTCTCACTACTGTAACTACATAAGTGAGGAAATGAATTAAGTAGGCATAAGTGGAGAAAAGGTGAGTAGATGGTGTGTGTGTGCCAGCTGTATTAAACTGAAACACACAGACGTAAAGGTGTGAGTGCAGATGATGCCTCAACACTACATGACTCACAAACTTGAACACTACAGTGACATTAATGGAATCAATTAACTTGATCACTTAACCCCCCACCACCACCACACACACACACACACACACACACACACACACACACACACACACACACACACACACACACACACACACACACACACACACACACACACACACAAACACAGAAAAATGAGGGGCCTCTTCTTCTAACAAGGTCTCTCTTACAGTATATGCAGTCTGGCCTTTCCAGTGCGTTTAAGGGGCCAAGTAAATCTGTCATTTTAGCCCCTGAACATTCAGATGTTCACACACATACACACAAACATGCACGCACATACACAAGCAGACACAAACACACATGCACACACACAAGCAGACACACGCCATTAAGTCTTACAGCTGGAAGGAATTAGGCCGTCTCTCGCTGTCTTTCCATACATCAGACATGATAACCTCCACCACTCACCCCCCATGATTGGAGAACCATTTATTTTAGCCATTAACAACATATCTATCGGCCCCTGGTTTATTAGTTCAAAAGACAGAACCTTTAGTGTTTAGGTGAAAGACAAAACCTGTCTTCTGTCTTTGAGTTTAGCTTCTGTATCCTGTGGCTGGAATTTGAGCGCATAGAGTGTGTATTTTTACATTTATATGTATCTGCAGTTTACCTGTTCAGGAAAGAGTTTATATGTGCATGTTCTCACTCCAGTTTTGTTATCAAATCTGAACTTCAAACTGTACATTATGATGTCATTGGTGTGACTCTGCATGCGTGTCTGCATCTGGACTCTTAGTGCCCCTCTGCAAACACATCACCTTAATCCATGCTGGCATCTGAACAGTTTCACAGATCCCCAGGTCTCAGTAACAAACTGTCCAGTTTCATGACTGATTATCATGCGCCGTGCCTCATATATTAGTCATCTTTTGATACAGAAAGCCTTTGTGTTCACATGAACTTAAACATGAACGTGCATGCACATGAACAGGGGTAGAAAATGCATTCGCATTTAGAGAACAGATGCAATCTGTATTGTGTGAACAGTCAGATTTCAGTTGAGATACCGCACACCTTCAAGACATTTCTTCTGTTCAAAAATGTATTCTTATGGAACTGTTCTGTGGTAGTTTTGCATTATTCTATAAGTTCCATCTTAGTTCCAGCTGGAGTTTCATGTCTAAATGAGATGGATGCAGTCTCTAAGAACAAAGGAAACAAAAATGGATAGTATGGAGTGAGGAGGAGAGAACAAAGATATAATCAAGCTAAGTATGAGAGACAAGAAATCAATAGGGCTCGTTTGAATGTGAATGCATGTTTGTTTGTTTTTTGAGGACTCCAATTTTTTTATCATGTATTTTATGCCAGGCAGATTCTGTATTCGTATCAAACACAGACAAACACAGAGAGACTGACACATCAAATATCAGTTTAAAAAAATTACAAGTGAAGAGAGAATCTGATTTATTATCAACACAAGTCAACACCATCTTTGACTGTTAATGCAGTGAAACATAATCCCTTATTATAACTGAGACACAGCTAAGCGTGAGACGGGGAGAGAGAGATAAGAGAGAGAGAGAGAGAGAGAGAGAGAGAGAGAGAGAGAGAGAGAAAGAGAAAGAGGGAGAGACAGACAGACGGACGGACGGACAGACAGACAGACTGAGACACAGAGACCTTAGTTCAAACTAAAAAAAAACAAACAGAAAAAATAAAGGAAAAAAAACAATTATCTGTTCCCAACACAATCATTTTTCCTTAGTTTTTTCTTATGAATAAACGTGATGTAAAAAATCAAAATCAAATATCTCTCCCTCGGGTTTTTTCTTATTTTTTCTCTTTTTTTTAGTTTGATAAATGTTAAAAGGTTAGATGGTTCTTCATTCAGAAAACGTACAGTAAAATTTAAAATCCTGTTTAGGTGAATCTCTTTTGGATTTTGTGTCAACGTGATTATTTTATATTTTGACTTTTTTGAATAACCGCGGCAACAACGACGACGAACATGTTTTGAACGAAGTTTTCTACCTTGGCGTATTGGTGATATCACACACACACCAGACATCGTCAATTTCATCTTCTGTGTTTTACCACTCCGTAATGCGCGATGCTCTTCCTTCTGGCACCTTGCTCTCGCGTTGCGAATATAACATTGCGGTCCGCCATATCCGATCGGAATGTTGGGAGCATTTCAGACTGCAGACGCCTCTGTCCCCATCCGACACGAAACTACCTCCTGAATGCGGTTTCAATTCGTCCCACAAAAAAATCGATTGGGACTATTCAGACTACAAATGAGATCCTCCTCTCTAACACCGGTTGCCCTCATGTCTTTCTCCTTTGGTCTTCATTTTGTCCTCTTGCCTGGTAGCTCCATCCTCAACACCTTGTTATCAGCATGATCCCTCCTCTGGACATGTCCAAACCATCCAAGTCTACTCTCTCTAACTTTGAACGCTCATATTTGATTGACAAAGTTTTATGCCAGATGCCCTCCCTGCCACAACCCTCTGCATTTATCAGGTATTGGGACCAGCCTTCAGTTGACACTGGCTTGTGCCACCGTAGGGCTGCATTAAGGAATTGTACTCTATCTTAAGATGTATATTTGTCATGCTGGTCTGTTTCCCGATCAATCACGGAGGACAACACTTGCAATAATGTAAACAGATATTCAGATAGGTTGACTTCAACATAGCACAGATATGTTATAACTGAGCTGGACGGAGCATGAGAGCATAAGTAGAAGTTGTACTGTAAGGCATTAATAGAGCCTAGACACCACATCCCAGCTCGACCAGTGCAGTTGATATGATTAGTCATTAATTATGAATGAGTTTATATACAGTGAATTACCCACTCCATCATTTTCCATTGCTTGGCTGAGTCTGAGTGAGACTCTCTTTAATCAACCTTTAAACATTATAGCCTGCTATGAGGCTGTGAAGGACCAGGTTTGTTGTTGTTTTCAAGATTAGATCATTGTTTTTTCTCAATGTTTGTTTCCTTTCTGAAGTTTTTTCCAAAACGGGCAATTGAAGCAAAATTTTTTGAGCAACCGTAATTTGTTGATCATCTGTCCTTCTTGTTTTGATGTGATGTCATTCTCCTTTTGTAACATAATAGCATGCCTTCAGCGTAGATCACCCGCATTACTGACTGAATGACAATACCTATAAATACCCTGAGTAGCAGCAGCCAGGCTCTGTCTGTCTGTCTCTACCCATCTCACCATTTTGGAATGTATGACCTTAAATAGTCATATATGAAGACATTTTAGCACAGACCATATCAGTGAGTTTATATGATTTGATTTGGAGAAAAACAAATGTTTAACATTCTTTGCCATGTACTGTATGTCAACAACTCGCACAATGTCTCATGCTTTTAAATCTTTATTTCTGTTCCTGCAATTTAATTTGATCATTACTTGGTTATTGATCACTTTGTTTAGAAGCTTGCATTGTTGAGATTGGGGGTTAATTGCACAGTATTTTCACCCATTCATATTATTCATGTTCTTATAAATTCTCCCTAGTGCTGCTCTTTTTCCTGCTCTAAAATGCCTATTTCCTCCAGGTGCTCAATGCGGTAGACTCTCTAGGCTGGAATAGAATGGCCGCATGTGAACCACAAGAAACGTGGTTCAATGTTGTTGTGTATATCTTCTTCTTTTCCTTTCGGCTTTTGCCTTCAGGGATTGCCACAGCGAATCAAAATGTTGTGTATATCAGTTAATAAAATCAACCGATTCACTAAGTAGTTGAATAAAAGAAAAGTATGCTGTTTATTGCAAAAATATCAACATATTTGAATCAGTGCATAATTTTGAACTCTTTTGGTACTGCATTTTAAAGAGAGAGAGAGACAGAGAGAGAGAGAGAGAGAGAGAGAGAGAGAGAGAGAGAGAGAGAGAGAGTGTGTGTGTGTGTGTGTGTGTGTGTGTGTGGGTGTGTGTGTGTGTGTGTGTGTGTGTGTGTGTGTGTGTGTGTGTGTGTGTGTGTGTGTGTGTGTGTGTGTGTGTGTGTGTGTGTGTGTGTGTGTGTGCGTGCATACATGTTTGTACGTGTATGCGTGTGTGTTCATGTGTGTGTCTGTGTCTGTCTGTTTGTCTGTCTGTGTGTCTGGGTGAGGTAGATGGGGGGGGGGGTGCATTGCCATTAGATCAGTCTATTTACTGCCCAACTGTCTAAACACTTGTGATAACATACAGTGGTACGGGAGTAGACTACAGTACAACAGCGCACACACACACATACACACACACACACACACACACACACACACACTGTGGTCAGGTTGTCCCCCTCTCGAGGGAGCTGTGGGCTCTATTGTTTCCCGCTGGCTGCTGCTATGACGGTAGGGTCGCGGGGTCTCCCAGATAAGACCACAGGGGTTTGTAAAGGGAAGCTTGACTTTCAGAGCGCAGGAAGGAGGGATGAATAACCTGAAGAAAGAGAGACGAGTAGGGAGTGAGGTTGAATGAAACTCCAAACCACCTGCACATCTGATAAGGCATCACACATTAAGGTGAGGGTAAAAGAGAAGGTTAGCAGGGAAATGTCAATAAGCACCCAGAGAGAAGAGAGATACCTGGAAGGAGAGAAAGTGAGGGAGAAATGTAGAAAGGAATGAGAGAAAAAAAAATATCCATCAAAAGAAAGATCATGCATGCAAAATATGAGAGGCCGAGGGGAACAAAGAGAACAGATGAATGAATTATCAATGAAAGAAACTACAATCCCAGACTTGAATAGGTGATCTTTGACACAACACAATGCTGCTTTGAAATGGAGAAGTTCACAAATATTGGAAAACTCCAAAAAGATTTATACCCACCAAGTCTGCCAATAGCCTGCTAACTGAAATGTGCTGTAGTTTCTGCTCATTGACATATTGAGCGGTTATGACAAAGGAAGTGTGGGGGACCTCAGGTAGCGCTGTGTGGAACTATTGATTTTCACTGTCCACATAAGGCTGTTGATGGATAGGGCAGCACCGGAATGATCAGATACACTCTCAACACATGAGACACGCACAGACACACACACACACACACACACACACACACACACACACATGCACACAAAGGAGAGTATGAAACATTGGTATACAGAAAGAAAAAGAGAGAGAAGAGAGGGAAATACGTATCTTCCATTAATGATGCAACACTAAAATGAAACACTAAAATCCACATGTTGCTGCCATAGAACTACAAATCAACAAATCTCAATTGTAATAGTTTAGCTGTTAAAATACGTGTTGTAAATTGTAAATATTATTAAATGGCAATAAAATAATCTGTAAAACCATTTGGCTGGAAGATGTTGTCTACTTCCACTCTCATTAATTTGCTGTGACCCTTGTCCCCTGCCATCATAAGCTCAGTATTTATGCAGGTGGTGTGAACCCAAGGCCAAGGTGGAGGGCTTATTTTACAGATCTCGCCATAAAACAGTCAGCTTGAAAATATGAGAGACTTGGCAGGGGGAGTCGACTACTTCTAGGATCCTATTCCAAATCGGCCTGCTATGACAGAATGGACAGGATGTTCTTCCAAGAGAGATACACAAAAATTAAACATAGGGGTGTTTTGAAGACTCAAATTTTGCATATTTTGGTGCCTTAGGAGTTCTCTAGTTTTCTTTGTGTCTTCGCCCCATGTTTGGTCTACATATTCGGCAGTTTAAGCAGTAACGTTCAGCAATTTTTGGAAGTCTGTAGAGCCGAAGCTTAATTCAATTTAAATTTTATATCATGGTTTTGTTTTGTTTTTGGGGGGGGGGTTTGTTTGTTTGTTTTTTCAGTTTGAAAATGATCTGTACAAACCTGCAATGTGACATGTCTTTATCACATAATTAGCAGCATATTTCTTTGTCCTCCTGGACAGCTCACAAGCTAAAGGTCTGGTTTGCCACAAACACATCTCTCTGTTTAAAGACATATGATATTTTAAAAATTAACCAGAGGAACATGTTGACCACCAAGGAGGAAAATGTTACCATGGGGTTAATCTTTAGTTCTTAGCTGTCCTTTTCATTCCATTTTTTTTTCCAATGTTAAACCTGAAAGCTATTGATTATATCTGAAATAACGATCAAACATCCATTTTTAACTTGATGTAATGTTGCAGCCGGAGCGTACAAACCTGAAAGGACTTCTCCACCGGGAAGAGAATTGCCAGATAATGTTTGGCTTTACGTTGTCGTTCAGCTCTACATTGATTTGAATTTGACCCGCTAGGAAAATAATGGATACATATTTTAGAACCTCAAAAAGGGTGGGTTTTTCTAAAACGTCTCAGAGGTGAAATGTCAAGCAGTCACGCACAAGGAAACATCCAGACATAATTACCTGTACTTCTGACAGACTGTATCTCTGAAGCCCTGTTTAAGGGTTTCAGGCAAGAGGTGTGTGTTTCTCTTTTGTTTGTGTTCAACTTTAATAACTCTGGCTATGTAATCTCACTGTCACACAAACATATGCACACACACACACAAGGTCATAATCCAAATTCAGTGACTTGTTGGCCTTTCCCCCAAATGAAGCTTTTCACGGATCAGCACACCCATCAACCTACCCTCTACTCCTCTTGACTCAAATCTCAGCAATTATATTTGACATGTAACATCAATAATCTCATTTATTTTTCCCCCTACCCAAGCAAGCACATGTTCCCAAACAGGCACACGCACACACACACACACACACACACACACACACACACACACACACACACACACACACACACACACACACACACACACACACACACACACAAACATAGAATTGTCTGCTCGCTCTCATTCTCTTATCTGTGTTTGCAGGAAATGTGAGCCAAGCGGCATTCGATAAAAACAATTTTTTGCACCATTGATCCCAGAGAATTTGTTTCTTTCCATTTTTTTCTCCCCCTCCTTTTTCCTCATGTGCACTGATGGTTTTCTTGAAGTTTTGTTACAAAATGATAGAGTGAATGTGAGGAGATGGTTGTGTTTTGTAAAGAACACCAGGGGAAAGACTTTGATCGTTGATATGAATCGCTACAGGACGAGCACGCTTCTGAATGCTGGAGGGATCACTTACAGGGGCTGCATTGCACACTTCGCACATGCAAATGCTGTGCTCTTGTGAATGCTTCTGCAGGTGTGAAAAATTACAAATTTCTGCACGTGTTTGTGTATCCTTTTATGTTGGCATTGTCTTTGCTGGGAATGTAGAGGCCTTGCAGGTTTCTGTGGGTGCCACTCTCAGGTCCCTCCACAGCAGCTCTACAGATCAATACAGCTCAGGTCTCCAACCTCCACACACTTGGCCTCTGTAATTACTCTCTGCACTGTGTTCTGCCTCACTCCCTCCACTGGCTTTGTTGTTGTTGTTTATCATATTATAGCCCTAATTGCAATGCTTATCATAGCCTTCCTTCATCTTGCTACCCCCTGCACAAAGCTAGTCGATGTTGGCACTATGAACTAATGTGACCAAGGTAATTTGGCTTGGATTATATGCCCACATGGATACAAGGAGTCAAGCACAATGCCCACATCCTTCATTCTCTTACTGTTTCTTTTTCTCTTTTGCTCCGCAGCCTTTTCTTCTTCCACAGCTAACTAGCTTTAGCACTTAATGTGCCGTATGCCAGGGAAGCAGTTTAAAGTTAATGAGTCACCTCTGTTCTCTCAGTGCTATGGCTTTTTAATTAGTGTTGCAGCCCTAAGTGTCCCACACGGACCCTTCCCAAGTTCATTCTCTTGTCATCCATCACCCATTCCTTTTGTTTGCCTTTCATTTACATAAATGCACCAAAACCAAATTAGCCAATGGATGTGTGGAAAAGTGAGTGTGTGCCGGTGTGGAGGGGTAGAGGTGCAGTCAATATATTTACCCCCTAAATACCCCCCAGGACCACTGATCTCCAGCACATGGGGAGGTCATAATGGATACGCCCCTCAGGGTTAAAAGATCCATTGTGCTCTTTGGAGTAATTAGTGCAACCAATGAATTAAAACTGGCGTTAAGGGAGGTGTACTGTACATAAACAAAGACATACACACACACACACACACACAACTCAGACAGTTCACATAAACATTTTATTTACTTTATTGTGGTTACAAATTCTTACAAATGTGTAATTAGAAACTCCAAATCAAACAAATATTGTTTTCTACAATAAGAGTTCAAATTTACAAAGTTTCAATTGACATCACACAGTCTATCAAATTAACATTTTTTTCCTGGTTGCATTGACTTCTTTTAGCTGAACTAATCAATATTTAGTCGATAATAGGTAATGATGTTTAAGCTTTGAGCAACATCATGTCCCCAGTCGTACTGATCGTACTCAAACAGCTTCATAGATAAGCTTATATTTACCAGTATCAGTTTTATGCAGTTCGTTGTTGTTGGGTGAATATCTCAATCCCCCAAATAAAGAAAATGAAATGATGGACAAATGTTCTCGCAGTAGCATCACTGCAATGTGGATTTACACACGATTGAAGTCATTGTCTGATGCTGGTAAAATATATTCAAAGCAGCATTTTGGGTTTTTTGAAGATGCTATGAAAACAAGCAAACTGTATTAAACATTTCTATTTTCCACCTGTGTTATAAGAACACAATGTATGCATGACATTTTTCATCAACCTTCAGGCAGGATAATGCACATTCTCAGGAGAATAGCAGTAGTAAAATGCTGTTTAGTTTTGAGTTTGAAGTCCTGTCCACAGAACTGTACCTAACAGCTTCACTGTGTGAGGTATATTGTTGTATGTGTTTCCAATCTTGATTGGCCAATTACGACTGACTGTGTTCCTTGAGGGAAGCATTCTCCAAGAGTTGTTAGCGAATGGCCAAATTATGCCTCAGTTTTTAATGTGACCATAGGGAACCCACAACCACTCAAAAAAGCTTTTTGGTCTTTGCAAAGCCATAACTTGTAGTGACAGCATTATTAGTCAGAAGAAAGTCATTGTTGTTTGCTAGTGGGACTTAAATGGTGGCCTGGATGTAGTGGGCCATTTGAGCTTTAATGGGAAGTTTCCTGGTGGGAGTTTAAGTTCAGTTTGCACCCTTACTCTGTCTGTAGTGACCCCACTATATTGGATCCAAACTTTGTGCTTTAACTGTGACTGCATACTAGAGCTCTGTCACATGAGCCCCTTTGGAGACAATGCACATGTGTACCTTATGCAGCTGCAAATATTCAAATATTAACATTTGCAGTAGGCCATTAAAGGTTCGTAACCTGCTGCAGCATCAGTATATCTCCTCTGTGTCTGAACAAAATCACAACAGTACAAGACCATACAAGTACAGCTGTAGTAGTGAAAACCCACTTATGTGCATTAAACTGTTTCTTAGTACAAGATGGACCACTGCCTGTGTTACATCACAGTGAAAATAGGAGACTCTCAAAAATCTGCGCATCATGTGTCTAATTCTAGTCAGCTCAGTGCTTGAACATAAGAGCAAGATTGAATACTCTCCTGCAGCTACGGTGTGTGTGTGTGTGTGTGTGTGTGTGTGTGTGTGTGTGTGTGTGTGTGTGTGTGTGTGTGTGTGTGTGTGTGTGCGTGCGTGCGTGCGTGCGTGCGTGCGTGCGTGCGTGTGTGCGTGTTTGTGTATGTGATTGATGACACTGCTAATGGAGCGTCTAAACACTTCAGTCCAGTTATCTCCTGTCTGACAGAGAGGACAGGTCTTGTGTCAGCAGCCGCTCCTCTTATCATTTGTCTCTCTCTGTCCATTTTTTTTCCTCTCAAATCCCAAGTTCCCACGGAGTTTCATCATCATTGATCAATCTTCATAATTTATTTGGTTAACATTTCTTCCTGTAAAATGACAGGAAAATTAAAGTTCATTTATAGATCTTTGAATGCTGATTGCTAATGCCGAATGCTAAGTTTTTTTTCCCTCCCGTCATCCATTCCGCACATCCATCCCCAGCTGGTGGCCTGCAGTTTCCAGCAGACTCAAGGTTATTGAAGATCGAAAGGCCATAAAGTCTCCTTGTAGATCTCCACCACGGGCCTCAGTCACCCTAATGCGTCTGTTTAACCATTAGCTTCTCCGAGGGAGGCCCATATCCATCCATGCCTCCATATATTCCGTCATATATTCAAGAGCAGATTGATAGCTATCAGCTTGGCCTTGGCCACTGACACACTCTTATTATTGTGTCTAACACAAACCAGATGACGGCTTTTCTACAACACGTACACACAAAATACACTCACACACTGCTCCCCCAACCTATTCCAGCTTTTGCCTGTCTCTCTGGAGAGGGGATGAGCGTCCTTAATTAAAAGTTGGATATATGGGCCTCTGTGTGGAGGTGCTCAAGTAGGATCCATTACCTGCATGAAGGGGCCCTCCACAGCCAGAGCTAGAGTGATGGTTGAAGATGATGAGATGGGGGATGGGCCGTGGGGCCATGTCTGTCTGCATCGCATCCTGAGTTCAACAGAGCTAGTCCAAACACAAATGAAGTAAAACACATTAAATGTCAAACAAGAATAATTTTTTGCCAGAAGATAAATCATCTCTGGATGATTATAACTGATCATTTTTGATAATGTGTCCTTAACTTAACTCTGTGCTGCTTTCTATTTCATTAAACGTTTTCTTTTTCCTGCTTTTGTGGTTGCTCTGTCATGTCTCATTTGGGCATCATGACATCATTGGGTTTATTCAGGGGGTGTATATGCAGTGGCTCAGTGTTTCACTGCTGATAATAAACAAAATAGCACTTTAACAAAATGTTTCATCAATTCTTTTAGAAATAATTTCACATGACTTACAATATTTGTCTGCAAATTGTAAGTTTTGCTTTTATTACTCATTACTGATGCAAAGTATGATTGCACAAATCTGATTCTTTAGAGGTGGAGGCCGCCAGCCTTAAATCTAGTACTGAACACGACTCGGGCCAGGAGGTGTGAGCTATGATCTCAATAGCTGTATTGTGTTCACACTTGAACGGGCGCCAAAAACCCTGTGAAATATCAAAGCGGGGAAAGGGAGAGAGAAGTGTGGACGTGAAACAACGGTTTACATAACAGTTAAATAGGTCTTTTCCTCTGCTCCTCGCCAGTACTCCCAACACTCAGAGAGTCAGCTTTAATAAGTAAGACCTCGTGTCCTGGCTAGTGTCAGAACTTTAGGGCAGAGGAGGGAAGGCCTGGCAGCGGTGGCATAGCATTAGGCTAAGGCTCCTAGATATGCAGGCTTACATTCAGCAGCCACACGCACACCACAGATGGGAATACACATTAAATTATCCTTTGGTACAAATGAGGATAGCCGGATATTCCTGTAATCCTGTTTGAGGAGAGCAACACTTCTCAAAGAATCACATATGCATCGAAGCTTACAGATAATCCTGCTGGGCAGAGACGCCCTCATCACAAGCACCAGACAGAGCTGTCAAAAGTCAGAATGTGTTTTATCTTTCTCTTTAATCTAGGACAAAACAACAGAGGTGGGGTGGATTTTTTTTGGATACATTTATAGAATGAAAACTGTCTGCAGCTAACATGTCCTGGCATTAATATAGATTTGCAACATCAAAAGTCAGTGAAGTGCTTCTTGTGAAAAGAAAAGCAAGACTTTGTGCTTTCAGATAAAACATTTTGTCTGATTCTTTTGGTCTTGATATATGCAGAACACAAGACCAAGCTAGATATTTATGTCCATGTTGTTTGTGAATTACATTTTAGTATACAGTGAATCTGTGCACAGAGATTCATCTTAATTTTTCCAAAATCTCACCTGTCCATTTCCATTTTGACAGTTCAAGATTCAAGTCATCTATAAAGCAGCCAAAGCTGAAGTTGTTTATTTCATTTATTATTGTATAAAAAAAAAGAAGTTTTCTTTTTTTATTTTATATTATTTTAGTTTATATTTTTTTCATTTATATCAAAAACGGCATGGTGGCGCAGTGGGTAGCGCTGTCGCCACACAGCAAGGCGGTCCCGGGTTCACGTCCCACTCTGTGCTGACCTTGAATGTTCTTCTCGTGTCTGCGTGGGTTCTCTCTGAGTTCTCCTGCTTCCTCCCACCTCCAAAAAAACATGCACTTCAGGTTAATTGGCCATTCCAAATTGCCCGTAGGAGTGAGTGAGTGTGTGTGTGCATGTTTGTCTGTCTCTGTGTGGCTCCGCGTTGCACTCATGTTTCCCCCGCCTCACGCCCCAAGACAAGCTGGGATAGGCTCAGGCTCCCCGCGACCCGAGCAAGCGGATGCAGCAGTTAGAGAAAATGAATCAATGAATGAATAATTTATATCATCAAAATTGTAAAAACATAATAGGTGTGGCCGACTGCCTTGTTTTGCATTATAGTATTTCTCATTATCAGCTGCACAATAATGATACTTTCATTATACTCCAACTAACACAAATACATTCCTCACTTATTTAATTGGTTAATATTTGATTTTGCAATTCAAAAGAAAATAAAAGAAAAAGGATGAAGAGGAGGTGAGGAAGATGAAAATGGAGTTGTACAGAGGGGAAAGTGGAGTCTAGTTGTTACAGTTAAATACTTTGGCTCAGATGGTTCCAATAAGTCCGAGGCCAGGAGCCACACAGGGGTTCTGCCTCATGCTGTCTTGACCAGCTGCTGAAAATAATTCTTTTTTTTTCTTTGGCAAAGTAGCAATTTACTGTACCACAATTTTTTGGCAATTTGAACTAATTCACAATTTCAAATCTCCTCAGGTGACACACAGTAGCTAAGGTGAATGAGAACTTGCCGCCTCACTCTGCTTTAAATGTTATGTTTCATCTTGTTTCAGCTCTCTGCTCTCCTGGTCCCACAACACAAACGGACGTTACAGCTTCTATAAATTACATTTTGAAAAGAAAAGACATTTAAAAAGGATGACTGGAGACAGATGTGACATCGTATGTTTTGTATCAGTTTGCTTCTCAGAGATTCAGCTTTAGTTTAATAGTGAACAGGAAGTGAAACAGTGAGGGACAAACAGCACACAGTCGTCTGGTTCCGATCACGAGAAAAATGATCGTAAAAGAATTTTTTTTTTTGTCAGTGCCCTTCTATTCTCTTTTTTGCAGGTTCTCTCTCTTTCCATCATTCTCCATTGTGTCACGAAACATGTTGAAGGAAGTCGTCCTCTATTAGGGTGTTAATAAATAATTGATAGTGGTATGTACTTTACAGATTTGTACTGAACACCACTTCCCTATTTGTGTTTGTAGAGTTCCTGGAATTGTCCAATTTTCGGTTTCACTTCCGATGTCAGTCGATACGATGGAAGTCAAGTTGTGTCAGTGTTGAATGCAAACTTCCTTGCCTTATTATTTCCCATTATTCTTGGCATGGATGCATTCTGGCTGAGTGATTTAGATGCTTTTCCTGCTCTCAGAAAATGCTTTCTATCTCCACTGTTTTACAATTTGGAAAAAGACAAAAATAATTACTGATTGTGCACTTTATATTCAGATATGGAAAATTATTTTACATTTGATATGTCTAAAAGAATTCTAGGATGGCTTGTTGAATTAAACAAATACTTTGAAGTGCCTTACCACCTTAAGTTGTTTTGTCATTTTACAGATAATGAAAGCGGTGCTGTATACACACAAAAGATGTTCTTTTGAAATAAAAAAATGCAAAAATGCGTAAGCCTGCATTTAAATTTGAATAGTATGTGGATATAGAATGATAAAATCACCAACTTTGCTGAATGAATAAATGACTAAAGTTTTGCTAAAAAATGTGCTGTTATATTCACATACAAGTCATATATAGTTTGTACCTATTGAATCACAATGTGTGTATGTGTATGTGCGTGCGTGAGTGTGTGCGTGTGCAAGCGTGTGTGTGTGTGTGTGTGTGTGTGTGTGTGTGTGTGAGTGTGTGAGTGTGTGTGAGTGAGGATCCTGTGGATAAAGTTGAACGATGAGGCCACTGTTCCCTGAACACTGGAAAGACATGGGAAGAGGTCCTTTGTGTTTTACATGATGGGGACGGAGAGAGAGAAAGGTGTGTGTGTGTGGGGGGGGGGGTGAGAGGGAAGACGTAAGAGAGAGAAATCTTTTTAGAACATGCCCAGTGGCTCATTTAAACCCCATAGCCAATTAACAACCACTTTCCTCACTGTGTGTTCCTTCCAGCCAATAAACACATAGTTTACTAACTGGGACGGCTTCTCACTTAATTTTCAAACAGTTAACTCTCCCTCTTCCTCCTCTTGAGGCTGTTGTCAATTGCTTTAGCTCTTTTTAAAATGTGGTAAATGTTTTTCATTGATCATTTGATTTAGTTGTCGAGGGCCAGTGTAAGAAAATTATTCCTCAGGGTGTCTTTCACTGAATTCACTGTGCGTGTGGTGCACAAGAACACACACACACAAACACATAAACACGCGTGCACACACACACAGACAAACACAAAAGAGTCTGAAACACTGGCAGACAGAAGTCTAGCTGTAAGCCTTCGAGCACCAGAGACAGAGTATGTGAGTCTGATGTACTGTTCATATATTTCCATTCATGTTACACCTGCTTCAGTATAATGAGCCAATATATCTGCTCACTAATTATATCATAAAGCCGGCCTATAAACGGTGCTCCGACTGTAAAACAGACAGGGCAGGATGGTAACGTCTGTGCACACACATATACATATGTACACAAAACACACATACACACAAGCAAAAAAAAAAAAAGGGGGTACATAAGCACATACACACCAGCACATGCATGCAAAATACATAGGCGGTATGTAAAAGCTTGAACACACATGCACACATTTGGCCATTTAACATGGGGTCATAAATAACACAAAGCCATTTCACTGCCTCTCTTCTTTACATTTCCTGACAACTCAAACACATGGTAACCTGTTCATTCAGGACTGCACGTGTGCGGAGGCGGATCTAGTGAACAGTGGTGTAAAGCTGCTGATATGTAACTAGTGATGCAGGCTTGAGTTTTCTTGTTTCAGTCTGACACGTCAACAATACAACTTCAAAAAGACACTTTCTGGTAGGTTTAGCAAGAAGAATTGTCGTCTAGTCTCCTGCTTGTGAAAAGGAGATGCAGAAATCAAAAAAATCATGCAGCTAGTGACAACATGTACTGTAAAGTTTAAAAAAAACAACCTTTGTGTAACTTGATTGAATATGAAGTCAAAATAAAACTACTACAAAGCAAATACCATAAATTTTCATATTTTTCTTGTTACTCTGCTTGTCTTCTTTTTGTGATCTACCAGTTTAAAAAACTGTCAAATAAAAGCTTTGGCGTATATCATTACCTTTAGCATCATATTCCTCACCTTCGCAGGAGTGTTCATCTTATTCTAAAAAGTGACTTAAAAACCGTTGACTTTGCAGTGAGGTCCTGAGTGTGGGACAAGCTGTAACTTTTCTCCTGCTGGTTTGAGTTGGACACATGAACACTCACCACAAATGATAGCTGTGTGATGCTTTCTGTAGAGACGCTCATTTGAGAGAAGCAAGTTGGGTCATTAGTAAGCCGGGCCACATTCTGACACTCACCATGCATGTAGGCACACATACACACATTCACACACACACACACACACACACACACACACACACACACACACACACACACACACACACACACACACACACACACACACACACACACACACACACACACACACACACACACTCACACACACTACAACCCAGATGGCTTTTACAAGGCCCCAGGCCCTCCCTGGTCTGCCTGTCTGGTTTTTAATTATGTTGATGGCTGCCCAGCCCAGATAAAATGGGTCACATTTAACACGCCTTCACTCACCTCCACACACACCACATATACGCTCACACTCTGCACACACACCCTCCTACACTAGTGATACAGCCTGTGCTCACAGGAGGTGCAGACACACCTTTTCACAGTGGTCCTCACTATGACAGACAAGCAGTAAATATGTGATATTCAACACAAGGGTTCTCACCTCCATAAAAAGGAACAGTGTGTGTGTGTGTGTGTGTGTGTGTGTGTGTGTGTGTGTGTGTGTGTGTGTGTGTGTGTGTGTGTGTGTGTGTAGATTTATAGCCTGTTTCCTCTTTAACTGTCATTAAGCTGCCAGACATGGCTACACAGGTGTACTATTACCAGCATCAGTAATTGGCCTTACGCACACACACACACACACACACACACACGCACACATGCACACGCACACACACACACACACACACACACACACACAATTTTCATTTTTTATTTTTAAGTATGATTCAAGATGTCGGAGTGACAATGATTTAAATTTTTAGACTTGTGTATTAATAAGAGCTGCACTGATTTGATTGGTTGCTTCAAGAGGGCTTTTAATGGTAGGAATCCTTGTGAGCCATTCCACCTTTCACTTCTACACATGCACACATACACACACACACATACACACACACACACACGCACAAAAAATGTGGATGGACACACAGTCTTTTAGACTGTTGAGTGATGTGGTAGGGTAGGACATCTCTGCAGGCCTCCATCAATCACACACAGTCACATGTTCACACACACACACACACACACACACACACACACACACACACACACACACACACACACTTGTCCACAGACACACTAGAGGCCGTGGGGATCTGCACTCTGTCAGACACTATATTAGTCTGCCTGAGTGTGTAGGGGCCTCCCAACTGGAAACAGACCATTTTCCAGAAAGGACACACGCTCTCACACATACTTCTTTATTTCTTGTTAGTCGTCCTGCAACTTAATTTGCAACACCTCTAACAACCATCTCCGCATCCCACTTCACAGCCACTCAATCTGTCGCTGTGATTAGTTTCCATGACTGGTCGTCTCATCTGTGAGTAAAGATCTGTGTGCATGCGTGCGTGCATGTGTACGTGTGTGTGTGTGTGTGTGTGTGTGTGTGTGTGTGTGTGTGTGTGTGTGTGTGTGTGTGTGTGTGTGTGAGAGAGAGAGAGAGAGAGAGAGAGAGAGAGAGAGAGAGAGAGAGAGAGATCTGTACTCTCATTCTGTTTTAGTGTGTGTGCAAGCAGCTGCAGAGAAAGGAGGGAAGTTTCATTTCCTCTTCTGCTCCTCTACCTGGACAGATTTTACTCCATGCTGCCCCCTAGCAGCTCCAAGGAGAACAAGCAGTTCGGATTCAACCAACACATCTTGAGAAAAACTCTTCAGTTATTATTTGC
This sequence comes from Antennarius striatus, assembly GCF_040054535.1. Lineage (NCBI taxonomy): Eukaryota > Metazoa > Chordata > Actinopteri > Lophiiformes > Antennariidae > Antennarius > Antennarius striatus. Next base: position 16,669,169 of record NC_090777.1, on the reverse strand, counting down.
TGAAAAGTAGACTGTTCTTCAGCGTGTTTCTTTCATCCATCCATCCATCCATTTTCTTCCGCTTATCCGGGGTCGGGTCTCGGGGGCAGCAGCATAAGCAGGGAAGCCCAGACTTCCTTCTCCCTAGCCACTTCATCCAGCTCCTCCGGGAGAATCCCAAAGCGTTACCAGGCCAGCCGGGAGACATAGTCTTTCTGGCGTGTCCTGGGTTGTCCCCCTAAATCCTTGTATCCTAAATCTGTAAACGACATGTTTGGTAGACTACGGCTTATTGCTTTTCTGGATACTCACTGATGTGAATATGGCAAAGCAAATCCACTGCAGATCGCAGTATGATGATACAATATACTCTGGCCTGTGACAGAAAAATCTTTTTTGAAAGAACCTAAACTAAAACGGCATTGAGCACAAGTGCGTATCTAAATACAAGAAACTACCTGTTCTCACACATTAATACATGTGGCTGTGCAACAAAGCAATGCATTTCATAGAAATATTCCCGTAGAGACACACAGTAACCCAACAGTTATGTCTCACATGCTGTAAGTACTTCTATCTACATCTCACATCAAACTCCCAGTCACCACTGTGCTCAAAGCTGCCATTTCCGTTTTCTGCCCGCTGTAAAACAGAAAATAATATGTACCTTGTCACCAACATTCACTCGTACAAGCAACTTTCCTCTTCTAATTCATTCCTGAGTGCCGCGTACATCCGTCAGATATACCTGGCGAAGAGAGGACATGCCGAGACATCCATTAAAGGTTCCTGGCTGTCAAAGGTTCCCTTTTGTGTTACAAGGAGCGATATAAGTGTTGTGCTCTTATCAGAGCTTCCTGTGGAGTTTGCGCTGCATCCTGTTCACTCAGAGCTGTCCTTCACTGAAGTTCCATTGTGTCTGTGCTCACATGCACACACACTGTGTGTGTGTGTGTGTGTGTGTGTGTGTGTGCGTGCGTGCGTGCGTGCGTGCGTGTGTGTATGTGTGTATGTTAATCAGCATTATTTAACATTGGCTTTATTCTCAAAGGTTTATTTGTTTCAGGTAAAGAGTGAATTTTTAAAGACATTAAATTGCATTTATGTCCCGATGGATGTTTGGCAATTTGGATCATTTGTCTATTCATCTTTATTTCCTTGTCTGAGTGTCTGTTTTAGAAATAGCTGGTGTTCAAACCTATAAATCTGGTGAAAGCCATTTCCAAAGTATTGATAGAAATCATTGTCATAATTGTGAATGATCGGTAAAATCCGACATCAGTATAAGAAATCCTGAGGATCCCTACCAAAAAGATAAATCTGCTCTGCTTCTGGCCTCTTAATCCAAGGGGGACGGAATTTCAAGGGGAATTTGTAGTAACCTGGTTTGCTTGATTTTATTCAACCTCTTTTTTACCTGAATGATGATTTCTTTAGATTCTCTTCCATGTGTGATGTAGGGAGGGTCTGAGAATGGAAAAGTAAGGTAAATAAAGCAACAATCGGCCTCTGGCTTGTTTTGGCTCTCCTTCTCTGTTGCAGCTCATTTGAAGCCTTATAAATCAGGCTTCCACTCGAAGACAGGGTGTCAGCAGGCCCACCTGACAACATGCACACTTATACACATACAAAAACATGCAGTACACACAGGTCTGCTGCTCATTAAAGCCAGGATCATTCTAAGCGTGTGTGTGTATAAAAGAAGAGGGGGAACCAAATTTGTGCAAACGTATACATACATTTGTAATGGCACATACAGTATGTGTCTACAACTCTTCTCTCACTTGTTCCCTGTATAGGAAAAAATGATCCCACCTTAATTCCTGGTCCATGTGTTCACAAATCATGATGATAACCTGCAGCAGCTCCTCGACAAGTGCCGCTTTACTCAACCACCTGCAGAAAAGATATTAGGCGGAGTAGAATGTGTGTAGGCATGCCTGGTTAGTTTTCACACATAAAACAAAGGCCTGGACTTGATCAAGCTGAGCGTTCAAGTTGTAAACTGGAAGCAGGAGAGGCGGCAGTCATTTCTCTGAAATTGGCACATGAGAAATATATCCAATTCATTTGTACTTATAAGTTCTTACTGCAGACATGATCACAATATTTTTACTCTGAATGTTGCATGACGGAAACTGACTTGCATGTCTCATTTCCCACTTTCTAAAACAACAAAATCCATTTACACAAGCAGCGCAGATGAACACGAGTTTTAAAGACTGGGAAAGCATTTAGTTATTTTTAGTCAACATGATAGAAAGCATGGTTATTCTAAAGCAAGAACATGTAGTGATGAGGGTGACCTGACAATTTAGCAAAAAGAGAGCAAAAAATCATGTTAGCTGTTAGCTCACACATGCATGCCTGCATTGACCAAAGGAAAGGTAGTTCTTGCATTTGAACAAACAAGCACAGGGCAAGTCTTCCACACCTCCAAGAAGACCCTTTACATATTTACTCACCAAACTTGGCACAAGCACCCCCCACCCAAGAAAACACACCTTCTGCACGCACTAACCCAGACAACAAGAACATGAGCATTCACACTTTACGAGCTGTAAAAAAAGCAACATGCCTTTGAAAAAGCAGCCAGTAAGAGAGGTTCACGAACTCTGCGCATCTAAAAATGTCAGCCGGTTTGTTGGTTCTTCTCCATCACACCTCGATTTCCTTCTGCAGACATTTGACTGTGATTAGGAGTGCAGAAAGTCAAGCTAGAGGTCAGCGCTGAACTTTGGCCAGGCTGATTGGGAGTTGTAATTAGAGGAGTTTCTCTGTCTCGGGTCAGTTCTCCCGGGAGGATTCACACAGGCTAAGGCCCCGTCCACACGATGCCGGAACTTTTTGAAAACGCAACTCTTTTGTTGCGTTTACGCCTTCCGTCCACACGACAACGCAGATATCCAGGACGAAAACGCAACTTTTTAAAAACGCTGGCCAAGGTGGAATATTTGGAAAACGCTGGGTCTGCGTTGTCGTGTGGACGCTGTATCCGCAACTTTTTCTATCCGGAGGGCTTGTCCCTACGAGGAAAACCGCTGTGACGTCATGCAATGTGACCCATATCTACATGTACAAACGGAGCTAAAGCTATTTTCTGATGTATAACCGCTCCCCATCGAAGACGAGTTGATAAACATGCTTTGCACTTAAATATTTGTTCGTCTGTTTTTTTTATTTATGTGTCATAAAGTCTATATATGTATTTATTTACTCATTCATTCATTCACGTTCCTTGCCAAAGACGCCGACGCCAGTTCTGGGACAGACTGGGATGTGCTGCCTGCTGGTGGGAGAACTCTGTGATGGAGGTCGTCTTCCAGGAGGAATAGCGTGAATTTCCACACGTCCCGGTCCTCTCTCCTGTCATTCTCGCTGTTCTGCTTATACACGTGTTGATCAACGCACTGATGCGGATACGTGTGGACAGGAATCTTTTTGAAAACGCTGTCGTGTGGACGCGAATCGTTTTCTATGCGGGGTGAAAAAAGTTGCGTTTTTAAAAAGTTCTGGCATCATGTGGACGAGGCCTCAGTATTGCATGCAGCACTTGAGAGAAACTGAAGCTTAAACCCCTACTTGGTGGAGAGTGGGAGCTTAGAGGTTTCAGGTGATCAATCCCCAGATTCCCCAGAACCGCCAGGGTTCACCACAAGGATGCACACACACATATAAATTAAGTCAAAATACTTCAGAGCATAAGGAATTGTAATTTGCTGTTTCACACACCCTCTCCATTTCTCTTCCTTGTTTCCCTGAACTAAAATATGATTTTTTGCACTTCTGTGAAGAATAAGGTCTGATTTTTAGGCATTCGTAAGGCATTGTTACCTGTTACCCCTTCCTGGTTTCCCCTTTAGTCCACTATAAGCCTCTCTTTTACACTCCTCCTCTTCCTTCTTCTCTTCTGCCTATATCCTCCCTCATTCTCTGTGAACGCTTGGTAACATGAAACCCGTTCTCTTGGTCTCGGGGGGACATAGGGGTTACAAAGGGTGATCAATATATGCCAGAGAAAGTCTTTAGACAAGTGAAAGAAGCCACAGTTTGTCCACTCCCTCCTCCTTTCTCCTTCTTTCCCTCTTTCCTCCCCTGGTTGTTAGGATTGACAGGGTTAGGCGGCCCTAACACCCACTGACAAGTTGCCTGTGTTTGTCTTAAAGTTGACTGACATCAAACTCCTGGCA
>NC_090777.1:16595000-16660000 GCF_040054535.1 Antennarius striatus | reverse complement strand
ATCTAACAGAAATTTTATGAAAATAATTATTTTACTTGTTCTCTTTATTTAGGGACGTATGACATGAATTGCATGCGGATTAGTCTTTATTTAGTAAATCAATTGCAATAGAGGGATGCTTCATTTTCTTAATAATAAACCCACTAATATGTTGATATTATCACATCAATATTAGGCCATTACCTTAACTTGCATTAAAAATAAAAACGTAAAAGTTTCGCCTTATTGAGTCCATTATGACCTTAAATTGAAGAGTCTCTCTTTCTCTGTCTCCTCAGATTTATTATAAAGCTGTCCGGGACATTGAAGCAGGGGAGGAGCTTTTAGTGTATATGAAGGACGGTGTTTTCCCTGAGGGATCCATGGCACCCAACCTACAAGGTAAGATTAATGCGCGTCATTAGCGCACATTTTAAACAAACTCCAACCTGCATCCTGTGCGGCTTTTGCGGCCAACAGACTCCATAATCCCGCTAATCGGGAGATATTTTTTTTTCTTTTCCTTAAAAATGTGAACTATCTGAATTGGTCTAGGATGGAATTAAATTTCGGATTAAAGCGTCTGGTTTGAAGGCCATTCTGAACCTGTCATTTAAAATGAGCCTGCCATAAATGAAGGTTACTGGTAGACTGGTTTGAATTGTCCGCCCACAATGCTAGAATGTAATGGGCCTCTTAGACTGAAATGCTGCATTAGGGTTGTAACAGACACTTGTCATGTTTTATCCAAAGTGAGAACAAATTTTCTACCAAAAAAGATTGATGAAGGTGATTGGGAAGCTAAATTCCTTGTAACACATTATTAGAACATGGAAACACTCGTGGTATTTAAGAGAATTGGGGATTTTTTATTACAACCAGAGAATCACGATTAAAACATCCTTATTCAAGACCCAGTGTTGCAAGTTTTTGTCCAGACTTTTTCTGGTAGTTTGAAGCTATAACAGCAGCCAGTCACGCACGGACCGCCACGCTTCAAATGACTCGACCCCCCGGGGAGTGGATTTTTTACACTGAGAAATAACCATACACAAACCAAAACCGTATTAACTAATCGTTATCAATATCGTCGTCATCGTAGCTGTCGTCTTTTAAAGGTAAAGAAAAAGAGAAGAAGAAAACTACTACAGTGCGCCCTCGCGCATTTACGCATTAACACTCACGGCTCCACCTCATCGCGGATTTTTGGTAGACAGTCACGTGTCCATTCTTATTGTACTTAGTGATATTTTGACTTTCTTGCAAAAAATTTTTTTTGAATCACTTTAATTTTTTTAGGCATCTTTTGTGCACGTTTTTTGAACATATACTTTACAGTACATATACAATTCAAATAGTAGAAGTTTGAAGTTTTTACAAAAAATATTATTCTTTAACATTGGCTGTTGGATTGGAGATGTACCATAAAATAAAATGAATAAGATCACAGAATTTTTTTAGGTATGTCTAGATACATCTATGTATTTTATTTTGACTTATGACTCAAGTCTGCAGGACCCTGTGTGCTAAGAGCTCCTTGTTGTTCACTGTTGTCTGGAAACTGGCTCATATTTCAAAGAGCTCTTGTTTTAAGGTGCTCCCATCCTCTACCCTGTGAGTAGGTAACCTGACTCACTGTAATCATACCTTTTAACTGTGCCTTTATGCGTCACGTTGAATATATCCAATATTTTATCTCATAATCTTAGTTGGACATCTGTTAACTGTCAATCTGTACTTCTTCTTAAAGTTCACTTAAGCGGAAAAGGGGACCGTTGTTCCTCTGTATTTCTTTAAACATCTTGGACTTATTGTGGTGAAATGCTGCTTTCAGGTAACATTGGTCGGCTGTGTTTCCAGCCTTTCTGGAACCACAAATGAAAATAAAATCTGATTATTCTTGTCATTGATTATAAAATGTTAAACAGTAGACCTCAATGTTCGTGAGATGTTCTGTAGTTCCCCAGATTTTCCCTCCTTCTTGATGCACAAATCTTAAGCCAAGGGAAGAGTTGGAAACAGGAGCTCAATGTATGTTCACTTATTGAAAAGAAGCAGTTTGGCATGTTGTAGGAGTGCATGCAACAAGGATGGAGCAGACTTGTGAATGATATGTTAAATTCCTCTGTGCCTGTATGTGAAATTAAGAGGTACTGAAGCAGACAAGGAGAAAGCAGAGACTCTCCACATGTCAGAAAGTGTGTGTCAGTGCCAAAGTATGTCGTTTTGTATGGGAGAGGGATGGAGGTAAACAGAATAATGGTAAATACAAGAGTTTTTATACTGCTTTATGAAGTTTATCTGTGAGTGAGAAGGAGAGAAAAGCAGGACGTGGAGAACAAACACAGACAACAGGAGGGATGTGGGTGTCTGTGAGAGAGAGAGAAAGGTAGGAAGGTTGAGTGGGAGCTCGGTGGTGCAGGTCTGCTCTCTGTATCTGGCTTATCGGAGAAGGAATTTGAAGTAGAGGGCTTGAGGAGTCCCCTGAGACTTCACCCATGCTCCCAGATTAGCTGCTAAACTGCACATAATTGTGCTTCCCTCCGTCTCCCAGAGAGCTATTAGTCTCCCCTTTATGACCCACCCCCCACCCCCCACCCCATCCTGCTCACCCATATACTGACTGAATAAATGCAGTCAGGCTGGTTCACACCCAGTTGCATTGATTTGTGTGCATCTTCAGTGAAACACACATGCACCCCTGAGTTAATGAAGACAGACAGAAAGTATCAGAGCATCGACTTGATGATCACCTCAAATGATAATCAACTCGCTCACTGTGAAGCACTCCCTCTCCATTAAACATGCTCTCTGGTGTCAAAGTGAGCCAGTTAGTTTAGTATTTGAGCTCAGTATAATGGCACATTGACCAGAAGGTCATTTATCCTTCTCCCCAAGGTTAGAGACATCGATGTTGTTACACTAATGCCCTTTTAATGTGCCCAAGAAATTCCAGCTGGATAAACGGTCACATGCAGTAGAAAACAGGTGAGCCATGCACTGTAAGTCATTTTGGATAAACTCATTTAGTGCAGTTTGAAATGATGGATGGGCGTGCATGGCGTGTTGAGACACCTGGGGGGCCGACTCATGCGCTGGTTGCTTTGGGTCATGGCAAAAAGGGTATGGCAGGTTGGCACTAAAATCACCATGGGGTTGGCGCCACTGTGCTCTTTTCCTGGTGGCTCATTCTTTTTGGAAATGTTCACATAAGCACACACACACGCTTGTGCACAAAGACACTCCACTGGGCTTTCCCCTGATATGTTGAACTTGGCATCTGCTTCAGGAACTTGCTATTGAAAATGCTGGCCTGAGTTTTATTCATTTGACCTTGGTAGTGAGAAGTATTGTAAAGGTTATCAGCCTGGAAGTGGAAGATCAGACCCTCATTTTTTATCCTGTGCACCCTTACAACTACAGAGTCTCAAGCAAACACTTTAACAAGCAATAAATTGTGTTAATGCAGGCCACATTTTACTGCTAATTGATTTTCATTTTATTCGTTTATTCATTGATTTTCTCTAACCGCTTCATCTGCGGGGAGCTGGAGCCTATCCCAGCTGGCATAGGGCATGAGGCGAGGGAAACTCCAGGCGTGACGCCAATGCACCGCGGAGCCACACAGAGACAAAGACAAGCACGCACGCACACACTCACACACTACGGGCTATTTGGAATGGCCAATTAACCTGAAGCGCATGTTGTTGGAGGTGGGAGGAAGCCGTAGAACCCGGAGAGAACCCACACAGACACGATGAGAACATGCAAACTCTGCAAAGAGGGGGACTCAAACCCGGAACGGCCTTGCTTCGCGGCGACAGCACTACCCACTGCACCACCGTGCCGCTGATTTTCATTTTATGTGACTGTTAAGTTTGTTTTTTTATCCCGTTTTTATCCCTTAAATAGGAGTTTGTTTAGCTGTGCCTAACACAGTGTTCTGTGCACAGCAAAGCCATTTAAGTCTCGATCTTCATACAATGCATAGTAGCAGACATTCAAAATTAGTAGAGAAAATTAAAGGTCCACTACTGACATTCTGACTTGTCAAAATTGATTTCTAAATTGCTGACAATCATACATGACTAAAGAAGTTGAACAAGTTTTATGAAGAATCTAATGCCAATGTGATGATATAAATATGTATGTTTGATCACTTTTACTTTAGATTGCTAATTTGTAAATAAATGTTCAATAGTAAAAATTATTAAACATTTTATGTTAGTGAAAGTAATGGGGTCTTGAATTGATGGTGAACAAAAATTGTGATGTATGTTGGTTTGTTGTTTGCAGCAATTTGATGTTAATGTTTCTGACTTTTTATTTGTCCTTGAAACTTTCTCTACATAATTTAAGGTAGATTTTAAAAAGTATTGAAAATTTTTGAATACTTGAGAGAGATAAATTGTGTTACCATAAGCAAATTCTACATGTGATTGTGTATTTGTAAATGCGCAGACGAGCAAATGTACCGCTGCGAAGACTGTGATGAGCTGTTCTCCTCAACACTTGAACTACGACGACACCAGAAGTATTCGTGCTCTAGTACTGGCTCCATTTTTGACTCACTGAGGGAAGACTTCAAACAGGAGCGTGAGGACAGTGATGAGCCCATCCACGAGTGTAAAGACTGTGAGAAGATCTTCCCCAATGAGTACAGGTACAAAGACATGATAGCAATTTGTCCAAGATTCAACTCCTGATGAAGATCGACAGTTAAATGTGTCAAATGTGACTTGTTTTTTACTGATGACATTGTGCTCTCGCCATCAAGTCTGGGCCAACACATGATAGTTCATACAGAGGAGAGGGAGTACAAGTGTGACCAGTGCCCAAAAGCATTCAACTGGAAGTCCAACCTCATCCGTCATCAGATGTCACATGACAGTGGCAAGCGCTTTGAGTGTGAAAACTGTGATAAGGTACAGCATACCCAGCACGTAAGTTGTGCACAGGACACACAGGCTTTATATGCTTCAGCAATTCTGTTTGCCTTGCTTTTAGTCTTCACTTACACTGGTCATAGATTAACTCATTCTGAAAGAAAGACAACCAAATGTAGACATGAGCAATAAAACTCTCTTATCTCATCAAGAATGGAAAATATAAGAAACAATTCTTTAAAAATGCTAACATTGTATTTTCATGTACTTCAAATTCCAGGTTTTCACAGATCCCAGCAACTTACAGCGCCACATCCGCTCCCAGCATGTGGGGGCCCGTGCCCACACATGTCCTGAGTGTGGGAAGACCTTTGCCACTTCGTCAGGCCTCAAGCAGCATAAGCACATCCACAGTAGCGTCAAGCCCTTTATATGTAAGTAGGAGCTTTGGAAGTAAAGGACCACTTTATTCTTTACATTCCTATTATTTCATCTTTTTTCCTTCTATCTCATGTTACCTAACAACCATCTACCTCTTATAACTGCAACAACTTGTTGGCCATGTTTACATAGTTTGAATGTTCAGAGATCACGTTGATAGTGCTATGAATTTGATGATGACTTGATGTGTTTAAGGATGAATCAATGACCTTTTCTTTGCTCTCTTTCAGGAAATCAAAATATATACAATATAAATTTCATGTCATCTTGTGTGGGTTTAGAAGTAATTTGGCAGTAAAATACCTGCTAAATAGATTTGATCGTGTATTTCAGTCACTTGTCATTTGGTAGTTTCTAGCATGTAAGAGTGGTGGTCTTTTGGTCCCTTCATTTTCTTGCATTGTTTATAACCATTGTTTCCAACATGTATTTGTCGCTCTTAATTTGGTATACAAAGTTAGAGACAGTGTTAAAATGGGTTTAACCAGGCCCTGATGGGCTTCATCTTTTTGCTCCCCCAGGTGAGGTGTGCCACAAATCCTACACTCAGTTCTCCAACCTCTGCCGACACAAGCGTATGCATGCTGACTGCCGCACCCAGATCAAGTGTAAGGACTGTGGGCAGTTATTCAGCACTACCTCTTCCCTCAACAAGCACCGTCGCTTCTGTGAGGGTAAAAACCATTATGGCTCTCCAGCAGGGATATTTAACCCTGGTCTCTCCATGAGCACCAGCCCCATCATGGCTAAGGCCAAATCCCACCATCCCCACCTTGCAAGCTTAAACCAATCAGGTTTAGGTTTCACTGAATACTTTCCCTCTCGACCAAACCCACATACTGGCTTGCCCTTCTCCCCCGGTCCCCATGGTTTCCCATCCCTCCCTCATGGCTTCCCAGGTATCTTCCCTCCATCACTGTATCCACGACCTCCTTTATTGCCAGCGAGTTCACTGATAAAGAGTCCTCTGAGTGGCAGCAGTCAAGAAGTGAAACTGCCTCGGAGCCCCTTAGATGCCCCTCCGCTGTCTTTGGTCAGCTCCACAAATAGCAATGGAGGTAATGCTTTTGGTCAACTTGAAGAAAAAGAAAAAGAAAATAAACTAGATTTGTCCTCCAGTGGAGAAACCAGGCCAAAAATCAAGATGGCAGACATATCTGATGGCAGTGACATTGAAGACATTAACACCACAAGTGGGACAGATTTGGACACCACCACAGGCACTGCTTCAGGTGATGGTTCTGACTTGGAGAGCGATGGAGACAGTGAACGTGAGCGAAGTGGAAAAAGAAGGAAGCCATCTGGGACTATATCAATTCAAGAAGGCCATCAGTTAGAAGACACAAACAGTTCACTGATAACAGCTGTGTCTAGTTCGGGGAATTTTACGATTGATCGTCCCTTTCTGTCCTCTGCATCATCCCAGCACTCCTTCTTCCCTCCACCTGATGAGCAAGCTCTGCCTCCTACCACAAATGCTAACGCAGCCACCACAGATTCTATCAAAGCCATTGCCTCTATTGCAGAGAAATACTTTGGTCCAGGTTTGATTGGTCTTCATCAAGAGAAGAAGATGGGTCCATTGCCCTACCATTCCATGTTTCCATTCCAGTTCCTGCCCAACTTCCACAACTCACTCTATCCTTTCAGTGCTGATCGAAGTGCCCTAAACCCTGGCATGTTCTTTAAGGCAGAGCCCAAGTCACCACGTGAGCATCTGCACAAGGTCATTTCTGGTAACGTAGGAGCTCCTGCTTCCACAGGAGATTCACCATTTGATCTGACCACAAAGTCAAAGGAGACCAAGCTAGCTCCTCCCACCCCAACAAAGCCCTCAAACCCCAACAATAGTACAGATAGTAGTAGTAGACCTTTAGCAATATTTAGCAGTGAAGAACAGCCATTAGACCTCAGCATAAGCAGTCGGAGCCGAGGTGGACAGAATGGTGTTGCAGCTGAGCCACAAATGAGAAAGAATAATATCTTTGGAGTTGGAAAGGGGATGTCTGTCAAAGACGAAACACCAGCTGGATTTCCACATTCACAGTTATTACACCAGTCCTCCATTGCCCAACACCAACATCCTCAGGCACAGCCACATCAGCCCCCGCCACTGCACTACGCAAAGCCCTCAGCATTCTTCATGGACCCCATATACAGGTATTTCAGCCACGATTAGATGAGAAACTGTTATTTTTGCATGATAGCACTTTTAGGTTGTTTATGTACACACTGAGAAAGGTAAAGGTTGTTTTCAAGACAATGGTTGGTGGTTGTGGATGAACTCAGACCTTGGTACGTAACCCTCTGCCTTGTCCTTGGTCCAGCAGGGTGGAGAAGAGGAAGCTACTCGACCCTGTAGGATCTCTGAAGGAAAAGTTCCTAAGGCCCTCACTTTTCCATCCACAGGTTGTCTTACAGCACATACACATTTCATTTCTAGAGTCAATGCATTTCATATAATCTTACACAGAAACAACAAATGCTACACACACTTTAAACAAAGTACTTGTGGCATGTGCTTTTCAATGTAATTTGAACAAAGTACAGCAAAGAAATACTAAACAACAGAACTAACCTCCAGGTATTACATGCAGGCTAATTATTCTCAGTATGATCTGTAATTTTCAAACCACATATTATACATGAAAATACTTCACCCCTGCCTCCCACACTGCTACAACCTGAATTGAGAAGGTCCTACAAACCACCATGCATCATCAGTGCTGATGTTATTTTTGTAAAGTGTATGATTTCTTCCTTTGTTTTCTGAAAGATATCTGTGTACCTCGTCAGTTCTACCTTTTTGAGAGGATGCAGTTTGTTATCACAAACCCTTTGATAATCAGTCACATTGTTCGACTATCCCAGACCCTCCCTACTTTTATTGATTTTGATTACAAGGAATGAGAGTCTTAATAAAAAAGACTTATAACTGTTTGAATTGCCTCTGCCTCTTGTAGCCACTCTAATATTAGTTGTGGTATTGTTTCATGCACTTGGAGCCCAAAGGCTAGCTAATAACTCAACCTCCTCCAAGTTTTTTTTTTTTTTGCCTGTGGCTGGTAGGCTAGATAATAGCACTGTGTCCATCAAGGACATCCTGTGTTTGTCTCCAGGAGAATGGGGTCCTGTAGTTAGGGAAACAATTTAATCTAACCTGAAAATCTATCAAATATAAATGCATGAAACTGTGCAATACATTTGTGTGGTGCATATGCAAACAGATACATTTACACATGAATATGAATGTGAATATATGGCATGGTTCTTGTGAGCACTAGCTTAACTAAAAACTGCATCTTCCATCAGTGGATGATGGTATTATGTTAGATCACTTCCATGCTGCCTTTTTGAAGCCGCCAAATCGCAATTGATCATCATTCCCAAGAAGAAGTTTTCACATGCTCCCACGTGAAAGCTTCTCATATCAGAGAGTCTCAGCTGTGATACTCCCACTGATCCAAACACAATGCCACCTCTAATTCAGTCTCATGACGGAATCCCCTCCTCCCGTTCTCAGACTGTGAATAAACACATTGAGACGGAGTGTCTGTCCCTGTGTCTCTCCCATCCCGTATTCACTAAAAAAGGAAGGATGTAAGCTGTTTTTGGCAAATAAACTCAGACATAATTGCCACCCTTTGTTCACATGCTTCTACGGGAGGGGAAGCGGTTATCAGCCGGTGGTATCTTAAACTATATTGTACAGTTCTAATCGGGGCTCTTGAATGCCTCATTTAGTCTGTTTGCCAGCATGCAAAAGTAGCTTCAGCAAGAGAAGGCAAGAGGTGGAGAACAAAGCTCTGGCTGAGGCTGAAGGTGAGGGTGTATGGTGGGGGCCGCTGGAGGAATGGTACTTAAGCATTTGTGAATGTGTTATAGGTCATGGAGGTGACTCGCTGTTAGCACAAACAACAAGGTTACACTCTGATATACTGCTTCCGTTCTCTGTCTCTTTCTTTTGCTCCCTGTTTTCTCTGACATTGTGCCTTTGTTTTCAATGCTTCCTTTTCTCTATCAACAGACACACACGCACGTACACACATCCACACACAGTAGATGTACTGTATATAGAAATAGCTTTCAGTAGCTTCTCCTAAGGTGTGATGTCAATAGCGATATCTGGTCGCAGAAATTTTGATAAACTTCAAAACAATGGTATCTGCTGATTCTCATCAAAATATTTTATCATATTAGGTCTCAATTTTTGTTTCCTCCTTATCCTCCCACCCCATCAGATGTCAGCTATGGAGAACATGACAGAGAAGCTGGAGAGCTTTGGGGCTCTAAAACTGGATGTGCCACCGAATTCACTGCAACACTCAGCTCATCCACTGTTCAACTTCCGCTCGCCACCACCTTCCCTCTCAGATGCCATCCTCCGCAAGGGCAAGGAGCGTTATGCCTGCAGGTGAGCAATGTGATGCAACGTGCTATTTGTTTTGAAGATCTAATATTAACTTACATTAAACAGCATTATTCTAACAATAAAGCATTTGACAATGTTTTGCAATTCATATTTTATAACCATCCTTATAATCTATATCTCCCTCTGTTTCTCTTTACATTCTCCCCTCTAGGTACTGTGGGAAAATCTTTCCTCGTTCAGCAAACCTCACCAGACACTTGCGGACGCACACAGGGGAACAACCCTACAGGTATCAGAACAAATTCAGGTCCTTTTAAGTTCTTTTTCCGATACTTTATTCGGTTTGTGCTCAGCTAAACCAGTAGGAGTGGTGTTTATTTTCAAAATATGCAAGTTGTAAAAAGTGACAGTTATATTATACTGTATACTGTACTTCGACATGGCGACCATTTCTGGTGACTCCATTGACTCAGACGACAGTATGTCTGGGCTCATTTTACAACGAGAGTCTTGGGATCAGATTTGATATTGGTAATGCCCCCTTTAATGTCAGAAATGAGGTGTTCGAATTATGTGTCCCTGCTGAAAACAAGCATTAATAGTGCAATTAAATTTAAAATTGATTAAATAAAATTGTCTGTGCGGTATGACTGCTATGCATATATAAATCAATCACTTTTTAACTGACAGCTAGATTTTTTTAAGTTGATTTGCACATAAAACTGTTGAAAATATTTTGCTCCTTCTTTAAACCTCAAACTATTTGTTAAATAAGAAATCAAGGCTTAAAGAGTTTCTTAATCCTTTTCAAAAGTGGATTTAAAATACCAAGAAGCCCTGACTGTGTGCTTTAGGGTCAGCCCCTCTTCCAATGCCACTATGCTTTTCTTTAAACCTACATTTACATCATCCTTTTCTCTATTGGCAGGTGTAAATACTGTGACCGCTCATTCAGCATCTCATCCAATCTTCAACGACACGTCCGCAACATCCACAACAAAGAGAAACCTTTCAAGTGTCACCTGTGCAACCGCTGCTTCGGTCAACAAACCAACCTTGACCGTCATCTCAAGAAGCATGAGCACGAGAACATTCCTGGTCAGTTTGCTTCATCTGCAACCCCGATTTCTTTGAGAAAAGTGAGGCTGTGAGAACTGAAACGTAATTATTAAACAGGGACTTGTGTTATGTTAATGGACTGAATAATGAATGGCTCAAGTTTCCCATTTGGAAAATTTTAAAGCTCTTTGCCTCAACAAATGTTTAGCTTGGTCCTGTGAATGATTTAAAATGGGAAAACCACTTAATTAAAGAATTAGTCCTTGTTTTTCCTACTGTGTTGCCAAAAATACCCTTTTTATGTGCAGCATGGAGTCATGCCTCTGAATATGGATGGAACATACACTTTTTGAACATCATGACAATGAATATTATGTACATATTTATTTCAAAGTGATTCAAGCTTCTCAATTATTTTGACATTTCTTGATTTGAAATCACACCATAATGAAGCAAATAATACATTTAGTTTGAGATCATTCCATGTGGGTATTGCTGTACATTGTTGACACAGAACTAACATACAAACCAAATTTCTCAGATGATGTTTGCATGTCAACAAGAGGTCATTTTTGAGTTCCTTGTGTCTAAGGAAAATAAGCAATAGCATCTTCTTCAAAGTCATTACTCAAAGTCCAAACTGAAATAATAGATTGTCTCCTGTTAATATCACAGCATATTTGTAGTATATTATCATTAATCCAAATTTAACATGCACTGGGTTTTTTTTTTAATTTCTTCATAAATTACACAATTTCTTCTCCATAAATACGAACATGATTCATGCAAGGATAATGTTGTAAAATCTATAAGAAAGAGGGCAAGAATAAAACAACATGAAGTGATAATATTTTTCTACCTCTATAAATGTTACTTACATATCAAGATTAAAGTAGATTCTGACTACACTTTGGCCAACACTAGCAGAGTGTGGTTTAACTGGCTGTCTCCTTTTTGTGAGTGTGGTTGTACATTCAGGCTGCTGCCAGTGAATCATGTCAGTTTACCATACATGCTGCAGGGATGGCCTTGTGCCATCGGATGCTGACAATTTGGGTCAAAATAGATAAAGGTGAAATCCCCCCATCAATAGCCACACACACAACAACAATATAAAACAGGCAAATTTATGTGTTTGTGTGTTACTTATGTGTAAGTGCCTCATTTTCTGACAACAACTTATGAGCTTAATTTCCACTGATGACTGCCATAGAGTATGCATGAAGACCACATGCAGAAACACACATTATCTATCAACCAGTCTTATGAAATGTAAAACAAAACTGTTTACATTCTACTTACTCCATGAGTTTCATCTTTTTCATTTGTTCACAATCATGTAAATGTAAATAATGTAAATTTAAATAATTCATATAATAACCCTCATGATTTATAGAGTTATGTACATCAAATGAGCAACAAACTAATCATCCTTTATGTATTTGGTTTTGTGTATGTGGCTGATGTGGATGTCCATGTGTGTAAATCTGGGTGGATGTCTGCACACTTTCCCAATAGTGAGCCAACAGTCCGGGATGCTCTCCAACCTAGGAACCACCATCTCCTCTCCCAACTCCGAGCCAGACAATCATGCACTTTTAGATGAGAAGGAGGACTCATACTTCTCAGAAATCCGCAACTTCATTTCCAACAGTGAGATGAACCAGGCCTCCAGCTCCATGGATAAAAGGTAACAGGGAAACTCTCATGCATGGACTGCATTTCAATCAAGATTTTTACAAAGACTTTTGGTGATTACATTTGATGCATGAGTTTTAACTCCCATTACTTATGCCAGGCCTTCATTTTTACCCCAACTTAACCGTAAAGTCAACTTTAATCCTAACTTTAACTAATAAATAAAGGTAGCAACAGTTGCTCTCTGGACCTCATCCCTGTTCACAGCGACATATTGTATTACATGCTTGTGCTTGTAGCACAGCTACCTCCAGTGGTTCAAATATGCGCGGCACTCTAAATCCCAATTCCACATTACTGTACTGTACATACCAAAAGCGGTCATGCTTAGTCGGCCTATTCAAGTGTAACTTTTAAAAATTAGTGTTAATCACATTTTGCAATCATTAAAAAAACTGTCCATCAAAATCTTTCTGAAGCTAATTTGATGCAGTCACGTATTTGCTTTGACCTTTGCATCACTTCTTTGCTTCATATTATCTTCCATGCTTTACAGCAGTATATTCAGTATATTCGGCCTTTAGTGTGTTCTGAGACTTTTGAGCATGGTTATTTTTATTTCCCTTGTGAAAACACTTTTTAAAACCTACCTAAATTTTTTTGCAATTTGGAAGCAGACACAGCATGAGTCCATCTTAACCATCAAAGTTTTTCTGGCTTGATAGATGGCTGGACGGAAAGGTCAGCTCCATGTTTCCTGACATGTTTTTAGTGTTAGTAGCTCCATTGGTGAGAAGCGTCAGAGGTTTCAGGCAAGACAAGGGTGAGGGAACGCCAAGAAGCACAAAATGTTTTTCTCTTTCAGTCAGTGGTTTGCCTCCTTTCTTGACTCTCTACACTTTCCTTCTCCTTCTCTCATTCCCAAAGTGAATTCCTACATATAGTCTCGTTTTCTGTCTGTCTTTTCTTCCATCATCCCCCTCCCTCTTGTCAACACACATTATGGCCAGCAGACCCACTGGCAATTTAGCCCTTTTGCCATATGGCATCAATACTGAGTCTCATCCGCAACAAACTGGCCTGACATTTTAATATCTGTAATTCAGAGTAAGTATTGTGCTCTTTTGTCCTCCAACCATACAGCCCACTGTTTATTCTCCTTCTTAGTAACTGAGGTCAAACACTGAATGCAAACGGTCATGGATGACAATAGTAATCTGTTTTTGCATTATACTTTCACCTCCTCTGAACTGCATTTTCAGCAAAGCAGACAGCCAACTAAAAAAAACCCTGTGAGCTGATGTTTTCTGATCATTTCTGAGCTGGGGCTATCGTAGAAGGGAAGAAACAAATATGTTAGAAAGTATGGAGGTACACACTTATTTCTAACATTGCAGTGTTGAAGGACCAGGAGTTATTTGTCTCCTCTGAACCACAATTCACAATTAAGTCTGGAACAGGGATGCAGGCCATGACTAGAACTTTATGGTTTGCATGAATCAGTGCGTGCTTGTTCCTTTTCTGGCACTGGGATACAATGGCTGGCAGTTTGGACCCTGGGGGAGACTCAGGTTGAGGCATTTATCTAGGAGATCCACTGATGATGGAGCTCTTCCCCCATCCACCCACTATCCATACCCCCAGCCCGCTAACACAAACACCCAACTGACGTGTTTAGACTAAATGACAAAACCCAGGGCCCCCTATATGTCAGAGCTATGCTTCTGTCTCCACACACAGGCATGGATTTTTTCCCCGCCAACTAGCTCTGCAATTTGATTATGGTGATATTTAATCTAGATTGAAAGAGGAGAACTTTTTTTCCCCTCTCCAAAGTCCCCCTACACGTATTTACCCACCCACTGTGTGTGACCCAATCCTGTCCCTGTGCACCCCTTCCCAGAGGTAATCCTGTCTGATTTGATAAATGTCCACTGTGTGGCAAAAAACAATGGAAAGGGTAAATTTGCCGTCCCAGAGGAAATGATATCATGAGCCATGACATCGTGGTCTGGGGGTGATGGAGAGTCGAGTTGTGGTGCTGGCTGGAAAATGTACAGATGGCAGGTCGTAATGGCGGTGTGCTGATAGCCTGTTTGCAGATCAGCCATCGTCTTCCTTCAGTCACACAGAATATGTTCCACCATTGAAGGGTTTAGGGGAACCAGTCTGCAGCAGGGCATCTCCTGCTCTGTGTCTGAGGAGCTGCTTAATGAATCATATGTGGGCGGTTTGGAAAGTGCTCCGGGCAGACTGTCAGCACCAATGTTGTTTGTGTGGACACTGGAGTTGGACTGTGCTCGCCGTCAACAGATTATTTATGTTTCGCTCCCTGCTTGTGATGAGTCATGTCTTTAGATGGTCAGGAAATGGTAAAAGCCACATGGCTCTTCACCATTCAGACTGAAATAAGTGTGTCTCATTCTGAGCACACGCACACACCCACACACACACACACACACACACACACACACACACACACACACACACACACACACACACACACACACACACACACACACACACACACACACACACACATACACAGACAAGGGGCCTGTAAGCATACAAATAATGGCAGGTAGAGCGGCATGCAGCTCCTTCTTGGTGCACCGAATGAGCAACTTGTAAGTGGCCGGTACCTTGCTCAAGGGCACCTCGGCAGCACTCAGTAGGTGAACTGGCACCTCTTCACTGCCAGTTCACACTCCGAATGTTTTTTGGTCCATATGGGCCTTGAACCAGGCAACCTTTGGTCCCCAGCCTAAGACCTAGTGGACTGAACTACTTCCGCCCACTGATTAAACATTTGCTCTACATAATTTAATAAAAATGAATATTAATATTACTTTAATGCAAAACAAATTTTTGTTCAGTTTATTTACAGGGTTAATATACCTGAATCCTATTTATACCTTCTTCTATTCCTCACTGCTCACATAGGTATTTGTTTCATCCAGAAGCTAAACGAGCTAAAATGTCTTATTGTGTTCACTTAACTTTAAAAGTTTTAAATTTTATTTTTTGAATAATGAAATGCCACCACTATGGGGAAAAAAAGACAGTGGTATCATTAACAGCATCATTAGTAACCCTTCTTCTCTTCTTCGACTCTTGAACCCTATACAGGGCAGATCAGGCTGAGGAAGAGCATCCACCAGGCCATAGTTTGTCTAACTCAAAGCTAGGCCTCCAGGGGCTGGAGGAGGAGGAAGAAGAAGTGGAAGGCGATGACGAGGAGGAGGAGGAAGGTAGCTTGACAGAGAAGTCTCATGATGAGGCGCCAGAGTCCCCATCTCCTATTACAACAGGAGTGTATGAGGAAGAGGAGGAGGAAGAGACGGCTCCATTAGCTATGAGCTATGAACACACTCGCAGGTATTCATTTCGTTAACTGTACCTAAACCAATGAGGTCAGGGTTCACTGATAGCTGCATCTCAATCTATAATTAGCAGGTACAGAAAAAGTGCACAATATAGAGTGTTGATTTCCACAAACTAATCTCTATACTTCCTTTCATTACAACCAAAGCATGAAACAATATTTCAAAGTGAGAAGGAAAGAAAGAAGAAAACATGGATTAAACTTTCACAGAGACCTTTATGTCAGTGCTTCACTTTTCTCTGTTCTTACAGTTTATTCCTTCTATTAATACTTAATCAAACCTCTTTTCTCTCTTCTATTCATGTTTTTCTCCCCTCCTCTGCGTCACATTAATTCTCCATCTCTCTATGCATGACATTTCTCTTTCATCCATATGTCCAACAAACTTACCATTCATACCTCCCCATGAATTTCTGCCATCAACCCGTCCCTCGCACAGATGTATAGAGGAGGATGGCTCTCTCTTGGACCTGGAAGGTCTGCACAGCTTTCCCAAGAGTCTGGAGGGGTTACGTAAAGCAGCCAGTGGCGAGCAACCCTTTGATGTTAAAGACATATTTAACACCTCACTAGAATCGGAGGCTTTGAAAGAGACATTATACAGGCAGGCTAAAACCCAGGTATGTGACTGACTTTAGTATTTTAACCGAAAGAGAAATGGACAGGAAATAGAAATGCAGTATATTCTGATAAGACAAAAGAAGGATGAATACAGATAAAGAAACAATTCTTTTCTAATTGTCAGGTAAATGTCCAAGTTAACATGAACCAAAACTAACTACAAAATTCTTCTTGTCTCACCTCCCTCATCATTTCCTCTCACTTTTCCGACTAACATGAACTATAAACTACTCTTTTTTGTCTTGATTTTTTTTTTTAAATTACAGGACATAATTACATGGTGCAGTTTCAAGAAAATTTTAACAGGCTTTATGGTTTATTATGAGATCTGTCGAAGTAGTGACATCACAATGGAAAAAGTCCAATGATTTACTAAATACAGCCTATGAATAAATAGAAATAATCACAACAATAAAAAATATTAGAACTATTAAATATAAAATAAAAAAAATCCAATTGATTAAATTGTATGACTGGACATAAGGACATTTTAATAAGATTGAGAGTTGTGTTCTTATTAAAAATCCCACTATTTTTCCAACAGGCTTATGCAATGATGCTGTCTCTCTCAGAGAACAATCCCTTGCACGGGCCCTCGCAGAACTCTCTGGATGCTTGGCTGAGCATGGGAGGAGGACCGTCTGAGACGAGCAGCTTTCACCCACTCAACCACATCTAGATAAGAGCGAGATAGAGACAGAAAGCACGTGGGACGACGAGGATAGACGCAAGAAGCCAAGTGGACTTGAGTAGTGAGATGATGTGGAGGCCAGAGAAGAATTCAGTTCAACAGAGAAAAATATGTTTGTGTGTGTGTGTGTGTGTGTGTGTGTGTGTGTGTGTGTGTGTGCGTGCGTGCATGCGTGCGTGCGTGTGTGTGTGTGTGACTTAAAGATGGGAGGGGGAGATTTTCCCTCGTAGAAGCGTCTCGCAAGACTCTTTCAAAGAGAAAGCACTGCTAAGCTCCTGTTGATGTGAAGGACATGATGAATGCTTCTCAGCAGCATTGAAACTCTGCATTACTCTGATCAAGTCCACAAGGCTCACCCCAGCACCACTGAGACCCTCCACACGGCTCTCAGAAAGACACTTAATGACTAGTATGTCTCTAAAATTTGTGTACACCAACTACTTCAAGCACTGCAGCATCAGCACTGCATCAGTACTGCATGTCCACAAGGTGGCGGTCTTTCACTAGGAACATGGTGGACACGTTTTCTAAGTCACCTGGTCCCCCCATCAATTACGATGAACTCATTTACTCATCTTGCATCAGTTGTAACTGCAGAATAGCACCAAGTCAAATGTTACTTGAGGAAATGATAGCTCCAGTAGATTGATTTTTGATTGATCAGATGAAGAAAAGTGTTCAAAACAAGAAAAAAAAAGTGCTGATTTTAATGGGCTATTCGGATGCTATCCACTGTAATTTTGTTGCTGATTCGATCATGTTAAAAATGAAATTATATCACACTCAAAATGAGGAAGGTCTTTCTCTGCTTGTTTATTTCATTTTAATTCGTTGATTTTATTTACTTTCTTCTCCTCTTAGATACACCAGTATTTCTTTGTAGGCACCACAGTGCTAAATTGTTAATATAATTTTTTTTAGAGAAGGACCAAAATTGTATGATATTGTCATATGATGTACAAAATAACCTAGATGTCAATAGGAAGAGTGGTATGTGCCAAATAACCCACTGAAATTATTTTGTTCTGTGACAATCATTTCATTTCCAAGAGGCTTGTCTTTGCTGTCATAGTTTTTTTTCCCTCCTTACTACACTCTTATTCATTTGATTTCAGAAGTGTGTGTATGTATTTATTTTCGGTTGTCTTGTCATGACTGGAGGAGTGAAAATTAAGAACTCATTTGTCCCTCTTGTCTTTTTTCTGAAGCAATGAATGCCTATCAAAGCATGAGGCAGATTCTAATTACCCGCTTTTGATGTGTTAGAGTGCCAAAATGAAAAGAATCCATGAATTTAAATGTTCTTATTTATAGTTAAAGATAATGTAGTTTGTTTTAGGTCCTATTTGGCACTGTAGCACCCTGCAGCGTTTAGTTTTATCTTCTTTTTTTTTTCAGAGGAACCATTTCACCCAGTATGCTGAATATGTCTAGTTAAAATTGGCTCGAATATAATGTAAGATGGAAAGCTTTGACTACGAATGTCAGAAAAGGGCATTACTATTACTATTACTATGTACTATTAAATCTGACTAATTCCCCCCCATGTGTCTCATGTGATAGTGTCAATGAATATTCCTTTTGATTAGAATTAGTTGCCACTGTCAAAAAAACTAAACATTGACTCACATCAGCATGAATATCTTGTTTCCACATTGTTGAGACAAAATTGCTGATCATGTACACCAAAAGGCAAGGACTCATCGTGCCAGAAAAAGAGAATAAATCTGATGTTCTAATCAATCATGAATTGGTGTTTTACAAAAAAACATCCCAAGAAATTAACTTTATATTCCCTGTATTACTGCAAGAGCATACTGATAATTCATTCCATGTGGTGTAGAGGATAGCTTTGAGTCATTTACTGTAGATAACTGTAGATAGCTGCAGGAGGCAGGGAGGGTGAGCATTGTTGATCATTGTTGCCTTGATCCTCCCTTGTAATGGGACTTTCGGAACCTGATGCTGTATTTTCAAACTAGTACTTAAACTATATGGGTCCAAGCCGTAAATTGATCAGGCTTAGGTCTCAAGGACTTCGAATACTTTTCAGACTAGTTTCACTCCCAGCAGATGAGCAGGTCAGGAAAATCTGAAACAGAAGCACTGTAATTTTTCTCCACCACAGCAGGTGGTGGTGATGCTAGGACTGATGCACCATCTCATTTTTCTGAAGGCAGAAGTCTTTTTATAATTCTACTGAATGAGATTTCATTCATGGTAAACAACTCATGGTTATAAAATGTAAAGTCTTGGTTGCTAAGTTTTTAGGTTGACTATATGTAGTAATTCATGTCATGAACTACTGTAATAAATATGTGCTGTGTAAAGCAAAGGAATTGAAGGTATTGAAGTATTCTATTTTGCCAACTTCAGAGAGCTTTCTGGCAGATGGTAGATGATAAATGTTTCAGTGTAATAGAACATGGTTGCTGTCCCCCCCCCTCCCCCCCACTGTTACAAGAGAAAGTAAAAATATACATATTGTTTCTTTTTAACTGTATAGTATTTTAAAGAAAAACAATGATGCATTTGTCTGAAGAAAAAAAAATCATTGAAAAATATGGGTTTAAATGGATGGTGCTTGTTTTGTTTGAATCTGAGTTGTATATTGCCTCTGTTATGTTTATTGAAAACAAACAAAAAATATTGTGCATGACGTGTTTAGCAGTCATAATGATGTCCATTTGTGAAATGTGTATGAAATTGAAAAATGAGAAAAAAATGTAAAAACAAACAAATAAAATAAAAAAAAATCCGTAGATGCACTTATTGTACATGTGGTTAGGTTAGTAGGTGTGACTTCAAGTTCTTGACTGCCTTCCAGGTGGGTCTGAAGACATAGAAAAGACTTGTGGGACAAGGCATAATGAAAAACAATAAAGGATTGTAGAATAATATTGAACCATTCTGAAATTGCAGTTCTTTTGATGCTTGTGATTATTGAAGATGTACTTTAGAGAAATTTCATTGATAAAATATGACTCTGATGTTAATTCTGTAGAATAGCAATGTATACCAAATGTAATCTTTCCAATGCTATGAAGAATTTATACATGAAATTGATATGCAATAAAACCTGTGTGCTTTTTAAAGGAGGAGCTTCATTATTTTTTAATATATTATGATGGTTAGTGCCCATGTGTCTAAATGTTCTGTGAGAACTCTGACACATTAAATATTCAGAGCCTGATTGGCTCCTGAAGGCTTTTTTCTCTGCTCTTCCTGATTGGATTAACACCATAAGCCTGATTGGCCAGTGATCCCAAACGTAACTTTAAAACCTACCCATTATAATGGATGACTTTCATCACATCATTAGATACCATTTTTTAAGTAATAGAAAAAGTACTAGATTTTTTTCGATTACGTGTCAAGTGGTTAAATAGCAGGAAGAACAGTTTGTGTTATGCATAAAAACGCGCAGCTCCCGGCATGGAAAACTGTAATGTAGTGGTACCTAACTCCCAGCCTGAGGACCAGTACCGGCCCGGTTTTGTTTGGTAAAATTACTGGTTTCTCTCCACCACATCTAAGAGTCACACTTTTTAAGATGCTTGGTTACACAGCTACCTTCTTAAAGGGGCCTCTCTGGCCGATAACACTGAATATATTACCCCTAAATTGAATTGTCCAAACTATTATGACTTGAAAAGAAAAAAAAAAAACAATGGAAATGAAACATGCAAAATACTAGCAAAAATGTATGCTATACTGTACTGTTCTTTTTTTTTTGTATTTATCCACCACACCATAAAGGCTTGTTTGTGAAAATAGTGTCTGAAGTTAAACTGGTCCGTTGGCCAAAAAAAGGTTGGGGTTTAAGGTCCTGGAACCCTATTTCCAACCCACATGAAAACGTGGCAGGAGAAACCACAAATACTATACAGATAATCCTGAGAGTAAAACAGTTTGTTCTGATGTCAGACTTCATGTGGATTTCCTTTTGACGCATCATCTGTAGCATATTGTTCTTTGCGTATCCATATCTCTGACCTCAAATAGCGATTATAGAAGTCTGAAATATGACAAATAACGAATTACAAACAATTCGACTTAGGAACAGTTTCTCAAAACCAATTGCTTTTGTAGGTTGAGGACTAACTCGGCAGAACAAAAAGTAAGGTGTTTACGTCTATGCTGACTAGTGTTGACTAAAGTGATGTGTAATTATGGTGCCCAAATCTAGTTATGTTTAGGTTGGGTTAATCCAGTTCTTCTTGTGTCTGAATATATGCTGCTGGCAAAATGAAATCATAAATGTCCATGTCTGTCATGGGACAGACATGAGTTCAAATATCAAATATAAATGAGAAACTTTCTTGATCATGTGAAGAACAAGCCCTTGTTAATAAAACTCAAACTGTTAATAAAGCAGTGATACAAATACAAGCTAATCATGTTCATTATAAAACAATATTTATTATGTGTCAAATAAAAGCCACAGTCACATTTACATGGTCATGCTGTTATTAAAATCTAAAGGTACACTCTAACAATAATTAGTATAAAACATGCAATGTTGATAAAACGTTTTGTCAAAAAGCTTTCATTTGGCTGATGAAAGATTTTAATTAGATGTTCACTCATAAAAGAAAATTTCTTAGTTTTTTTTATTTTTTATTTCCATTAAAAGTTAACCAACGTCTTTTCAGATTTTTTTGAGAAATTCTGCTGACCAGACATAAATTCCAACAGGCAAATGGTGAGGAAAATGTCACCTCATTAGTAGAGGTGACGTGACTAATCTGCAGATCAACATACTCAGCACTTTCTCATTCTCATTTTTGGGAAATATGGAATTAACTTTTTTTTTTTTTTCTTTGTGTATCAGTTTATTTTCCTGCCCCTGCAAAAAGCCAGGCAAACTAAAGCTTCAAATTGACAACATTTTTGCATAATGAAACAACAGATGACACGATAATTTAGTATTTCCTGTTTACATGGTGAAAAGTAGACGTCCACTAAAGGTGGTATGGTGGTTATAATTATCATGCACCTGTGAATTAATCCACAGCTTTGAATACACGGCATCTCCAGCCTCCAAGATCAGTGTGACGGCATTGGCAGATTTACCATAATAGGATGCCTGATGATATGCAACACAAACATGATCTCCATTCTTGACTAACGCAGCACCTGCAGGGATTGAACCACCTCCTGTTCCACCTATGTAGAGCTCAAAGTGGTAGGCTCCTCTGACTGGTGCAATAAAGAACCCTGTGGGACATTTTCTTGTTAGTAAATGTAAAAGGAGAATGACTTGTTGTAAAATCTGTCAAATAGGCTGTAGTTAACATGACCAAATAGGTACAGTCATGACTTAAAACTGTGAATTCACATACCTATGTTTGGGTTGTAAGCATTTCCGATGTTTGTGAACACATGTTTGAAGACCAGCGTTACGTATGTGTTAAACGGTCCAATAGTCTCGTGACCTGAGGTCACCAGAGATGCTGAGAAAGCCACTTTGACTAAGAGACAGAAATGTTCTTGTTTTAAAAGAGCTGATATTACAGCGGTGTAATTATTACACTGTTATCACATAACAGTACATTGTAATTCTAGTTTTGATTAATATTTCACCATTCACCATTTAGGATAAAGATTTAAATATTCTGGTCTAATTACTTGTCTTACTGTCACCATATTGCTTTAGCGCCTGCACCTGGTTTTCTATAACACTTGTTTGAGCTTTTAAGTCAAGCAGCTCTGCCTTGTGTGTTGAAATAATATAGAATTAAAGCAGAATGAATCACCAGTGTAAACAATGTCTTACAGTTACAACTATGTCCAACATGCAATTTCAGCAGACATCATGAATTAATTTTATATTTCTAATTATTTCTGATATATACCTTGGTACTGTTGCTTCAGCTCATCCAGTTCTATCAGCTTAGCCGCTTGTGCTAAAGAATAGAGAATAGTTAGAATAATTCCGCTTTTGTTCCGTGTTTGTGAACTGCTTTGATAAAGAAAAAAACTTGTGTAACAAAGCAGTTGTCGTTATTACAGCTGCTACCCTTACGACCATACTGATATTGTGTACATGCTTGAGCACTGCTTACAACAGGAAGTAAACTGCTATAAATCCAACAGTGACATTATAATCCATCAGGCAGTGTAATGTGTAAGCATGGAGAATAAGGCCTGTGTTGAACTCTGCTTGCAGCTTAATCATTACTATTATTACTAGTAGTGGTATTACTATTACGTTTTGAAAAGTTGACAAGTTGTAACAAACTATTGCTGCTACTTCCGTCACAACCTTACATACTATTATACCTTCATTTTCTTTCTGTAAGATCCTTATCTCCTCCCTCTGCTCAGCTAACATGGCACTCATCTCTCTTCGCACAGCAAGGATGTCTTGTGTGTCAGGCTCCTGGTTGTCAAATGCATTTTCAGCTTTTCCTGTCTGGGGTTTAGCTGGATTTCCAAGTGGAGACGCTTGATTGTCCCCTTCTGATGGAAGCTGAGCTGTGTAGACAGAGCAGAACAGCAGCAACAGTGAAAAACATATCTTCTCCATTCTCAAAGCAAAAGTCTGTGCAGTGACACTTCGTAGTTTCTGTGTGAAGCCCTGTTTAATATACAGTCGTGTTTAATGCTGATGAAACATTACCAGGGTTTTTAATCTACAATCAATAATTTTAGTACCTGAGATAAGACAAGAGTTCCAGAGAACCAGGTAGATGAGTAATAAACAATTATAAAATAGTATCATAAGTGACATGAAGGTTTAAAGTGTATTTTAATATCTGCTGCTAATGGTATGCATGCATGGAGGTTCTTACTGTGTGATCTAAGGCTTACTTTTATAATATTGTAATTACTGTAATGTTGATTATCAAAAGTCAACTTGAGCATGAAAAATATCACCTCATTAGAATGACAGCATCTTAGAAAGACAAGATCAATATAAGTGACATCTTCTTAAGTTGAAGATTGTAATTATGAATAAGTTGATATGATATGAAAGTAAGTGAACTAAAGAAAAATAAAACTATACTAGAAACAGATTCTCTCCTCATCCTGTTCAAACATTAATGGCCTTATCAGATAAGGCAACCTCTCTCAATCTGATATGTGCCAAAGATAAGACTAGCCAGTAATAATATGTGCCAGTAATAAGAGTGGTCATAGATGCAAAGTAGGGCAGTAGAAAAGCAATAACACTGCATGATAAAAGAAAAAAAACAGTAGCTGGCTGGCGACAGCAATCACGTGTGCAGTTTATGAAATGTCCACCATAGACTTTATTCCCATGTCTCACCCTAAATCAAAAACAAGTCATAAAATCATGGCACAGCAAGTGAAGACGCCTTCAACTGTATCTTGACCTTACAAACCCATTCCTGTAATAAACTCCTTCCTCTGAATACCGTTTTGATTTTTGTGATGTTCCCCCCATTTTTCTTTTCAGGATCAAGCATTTCTCACAGAGCACCCCCTCAGTGGACGGGCCTTCTCTGTTCAAATGAAGCTTTCTTCCCAAATAACTCCGAATTCTCCCCCTGATGAAAAATTTCAACCAGATCTTAGTTATTTTAACTCTTAATTTAAACCGTATTTCCTCTCCATTTTTAACACCATAACTATTCTTTCTATTCTCCTTTGATTCTGCTTTTTCTAGGTCATGGCAGCATGTCCTTTGTCATGTCTCTTTGACTTATCAGTGATTGTTTTAACTATTTTGTTGGATTTTAAGTGTCATTTTCTCTTGTGAATATGGGTTTTATGTGGTTAGTTTATTTACTGCTAATTTTTTATCAACATTTGGGGACTACAGCCCAATTTTCAGTACTGTATTGTCATTTTTGTTTGACATGCATGAGAACATGGAATATTAATCGAAAATTATCATATTAAAACAGATATAGGAAGAAATGGATGTTCACACGAGAGGAATATTAATTATGTGTGGAATAAAAACAAATGACCATCACATTTATACATTCACACTTTTATTAAAATCTAATGGTACACAATAATAATTTGTATCAAACAAGCAATGTTGCTAAAAAGATTTGTCAATCAGCTTTCATTTAGCAGATGAAATGTTCACGTATAAAACTCATCCCTAGAAGAAGAATCTTTAAAATTTACACTTTTCATCCAGATGTGCACAAAATCTTTTTACCCCATTCCAAGACACTCTTCAGTACAACAGTTCCTTAAAATCAATTCTGACATTTTGAGAAATCCTTACTAGTGTAAAAAGAGATAGATAACAATTAAAATAGAATCTCACAGATAACAGTGTTAATTTTCAGGTACACTGATACTGTACCCTTAACACAAGGTATTTGCAAGCATAAAGAACTTCTTCAACTTCAAACTACAACATTTCTGAGAGGCACAGATGGACTGTAAAAGTCCAGTGTGTGATTGTGATAAACCTATCATAAATATAGGTAATTTAAATTGATGTGAAAATCATCAAATATACGTAAAAATCCAAAACAAAACTAATAAATGAAAACAATCCATGCTTTTTATAAGGCACTTTCAAAGCAAACATGACATTTTTAAATAACTTTGTTCAATGATTTTTGAGCTGTGTAGAAGTCATATAACATCAACAAAAATTGTACATACAGGCAAGATTCATATAAGTATATGATATGCTGGTTGTCAAAATGGTACAAAGTACAAGTATTTCTTCACAGTAATTCAGTACGCAGTGTGACAAAAGAAATGCAGAAAGTGATTAAACTTATTTTCCAATTATATTCAGGAAGCCTCTGTTCCTGTTGTTGTTGCTATAAGAAAAAATAGAAAAGGAGTTTTCCCTGCTCATATGGTGAAAAGCAGATGCCCACTGAAAGTGCTATGGTGATTTTCACTATCATAAATCCTTGAATTGATCCATAGACGTAGAAACACAACATCTCCGGCATCTAGAAGTAGTGTGGCGCCATTGGCAGTACTCCCAAAATGGGTTGGCTGGTGCTCATATGCAATAAAAATATGGCTCCCGTTCTTGACCAAGACAGCACTTGAAGGATATGAAGCATGTCCATGTGCCCCTATGTAGAACTCAAAGTGATAGGCTCCTTTCACCGGCGCGATAAAGAAACCTGTGGGACACGTTCATGTCAGTGATGTATTCACTTGTTGCACAGGCATATTCATTTTATTAATTTTTGAATTTACATGCCTGAGTTTGGGTTGTAGGCGTTTCCGATGTTTGTGACCACATTTCTGAAGATTAGAGGAGTGTGCGTGTTAAATGGTCCAACAGTCCCAGTGCCCGAAGCCAGCAGTGAGGCTGAGAAAGCCACCTGTTTGACTGAAACATACTTGTTTGAATAGTGCTGATGTTTCAAAGTGATTATTACCACTAATTGTGCCTTTTTAAATGAATTGAAGTATTACAGTGTTGTACATTAATGTGCCGTAAACATTCTGTGTAGGGCTATAAATTATTAAAACAATATTGATAGCAAGTTCTGGTCGAGTTGCTCATATTACCTTCTTCCTTTAGGTTTAGAGCCTTCACCTGTTTTTCTGTGACATTTGTCCGAGCTTTCAAGTCAAGCAGCTCTGCTGTTTGTGCTAAAACAATTAGAATAGAATACAGAATGTACCACATCTCCCATCTAAACAATGTCTAACCAGTCAAACTTTAAAACTACAGTATTTTATCATCAATTTTCATTTATGTGTTTATGTCAAATATGTATTTTAAACATAAAACATTATCTATCTATTGGTACCCAGTATGTACTGTACATGTACCTTGTTGCTGTAGCTTCAGCTGGTCCATTTCAATTTTTTGAGACTCCAGATCTCTCAGTTTAGCTGCTTGTACTAAAGAAAACATAAATGGTTATACATATACTCTGAAACAAGTTGCTACCCAAATCTCCTGCAACAAAGCTGTCTTATTGCTGCTGCTTCCATCACAACCTTACATGCTACTACTGTATACCTTCATTCTCTCTCTGTAAGTGCCTCATCTCCACCCTTTGTTCTGCTAACAGTGCACTCATCTCTCTCAGCACAGCATGGATGTCTTGTGGGCATTTCTGCTGGTAATCAGAAGAATTTGCAGGTTCTCTTCTTTGGGGTTCAGTTGGATTTCCAAGTGGAATAATTTCATTGTCAGTATCTGGTTGAAGCTGAACTGCGTAGAGAGAACAGAACAGCAGCAAGAGTGGAAAACATATCATCTTCGCCATTCTAAGAGGAAGTCTGTGCAGTGGCGCTTTGTAGTTTCTCTGTAAAGCCCCTCTTTATTGAATGCAGATGAATCATTACCAGGATTTCTAATCTATGATGTGCTGATTACTTTGATGATAATATTTACTTGGTGTATGTGTCATTTGATAAAAGACAATGAAAACACAGCACACAACATTAATGATTACCAGTAGCTGTATTTTGGGAATTAGCATCAGCATATACACTAAAAAGTGCAATCTACTATCCTCTTTCAGTGGTGTTTATGGTGAACATCACTTTGTGCATTACAAGTACCATCCTCACCTGATTCTAGGAGTATAAATATTAAATAATGTCATGAATAAAAACAAATCAAGAATGGCCAGACCAGCAAATGTACTGTCCTGCTTGTTCCTTTCTTATAATCAGAAATAAAGATCTCACACAAGTTATAAATTACCTAAGATAAGGCAAGACTTTCCAGAAACCCAGTTAGATGAGTAATAAAGAAGATTCTTCTGTCATAACTTCCTCAATAAATCAAGAATTGCAATAAAATCCTTCATTTTGATACTTATACGACATTCATCCCATTTTTCTCATGGTCTCGTCTCTCACATATATGAACGAGGACCAAGGCAGTCAGAGACTGCAACATCCTGCAACACCCCTGAATTCAAAATTTTACCCTGACCTACTTTCAGTTGACATTTGACCTTGACATAGCTTTCTCAAGGTCAAGGTCATCATCTCATTTTCATCCCCTTTGCTGCCCGAGTCATCTTTATATCTGCAATGGTTGCAAAGATATTTGGTGGACAAACTAATGGGCGGTCAACGGACGGCCGAACGAACACACAAACACTGACAATTACAATACATCACCGCTTTGAAGCGGAATGTAATAACTTGATGATATAAAAATACCTAAGTACAAAAAACCAGACAATCTCCTTTTCCTGTTCATACTTTAATGGCCTCATCAGATATGGTGACCTGCCTCAGGTTGTTACTGGCTGAGATAAGATTAAAAAAAAATCAACTCCCAATTGTGGTCATTGGTGCAGTGTATGAGCTCGTCATCAGAGCTTCATTTGTTTACATATCTGACTTTGAACCTAATCAAGTACAAAGTCATAAACACAAGAAAATAACACAACACAAGAAACAAAACTGGAAAAAGATGTTTTTACTGGGAATCAATAGGCTTGAGTGCCACAGACAAGGTAGAGAAATCAGAAGGTAGTAATGTGATCTTAATCCTCTCATCTTCAACTGTTTATCCAAATCTGGATCAAGGATTATGCAGGAGTCTATCAAAGCTGGCTACCGGAAAGAGGCAGGATACACCCTGGACAAGTCCCCAGTTCCTTACAGGGATACGAAGAAAGACAGATACACACACATGCTCATACCTAAGGACAATTTAATGAACTAATTCATCTACGTTGCATGTTTTTGGTGTTCAATGCAAGCAAGAGAATTTGGAGAGAACTCACGCAGACGTGGGTAGAACATGCAAACTCCACACAGAATGGCCTTAGGTCAGTGGTTCTTAACCTTGTTGGATGTACTGAACCCTGCCGGTTTCATATGCTCAGTCACCGAACCCTTCTTCATTAAAAAAAAAAGTTTAATTTTAAATTTAAGACATAAGTATAAGTTTTACTGGTGTATTTAATGAATTGTGCATTAATGTCACCTTTTTCAAAGAACAAAACCAAGACAGTGCATGAACTCACATGAAATGACCTACCTGCAAATCAGTGTGATTTCTGCTGTTGTTATTGAGAGACCAGTTCAGATATGTGTGGCTTCACCTTGGCAAGTACTACTCTAATGTCTTTTTTACAACAAAGTCTGTTTCTGTTGTTTTCCACGCAGTTTAAGGAAATGTTCCTTTATTTCTGCCAGTGTGAGACTAGAGTTGCTCAACTTGACATTGCAAATCATGCAGAACGCTG
Organism: Antennarius striatus; assembly: GCF_040054535.1. Classification (NCBI taxonomy): domain Eukaryota; kingdom Metazoa; phylum Chordata; class Actinopteri; order Lophiiformes; family Antennariidae; genus Antennarius; species Antennarius striatus. The sequence goes on along the minus strand of NC_090777.1, from coordinate 16,630,794 downwards.
ACTCCCATCACGTTCCGTTATACAGTACATGTAAATTCACGTTGCACCACCATTCGTCCAACCACTTCGTTTTTTTGCTCAACATAGTTACTATGAATTAAAATATTAAGAAAGCAATCAGATAACGTACCATCATGACAGCCATAAATCGACTACTGAGTGCGCAAAATCCCATGTAGCACAGGTAGGTTAATCACTGCAGCCAGTGATGGCCAAGGGGGGCGTGTCATCACGAAATGACACTATGTGTCAAACGTACACAGTGATTCGTGTATGCTCGGCAAAAACACCGGACACATTGTGTCGGTGTTTTGTCTTGACGTCCGTCTCCGCCGAACCCCTGACACCGACTCACTGAACCCCTAGGGTTCGATCGAACCCAGGTTAAGAACCACTGCCTCAGGTGGAATCGAAAGAAGGATCTTTATGTTGTGAGGAAATAGCACTATCCAATGCACCACTGTGCATCCCCAGTTTGTTCTGGCTGGGGATGCCAAGGACTCATTAAGTGAAACTTGGTAACAGAGAAAGGCAACATCTATGTGAAGGCTTACTCCCAAGATCAACAACTCTCAGTGTTCCCTCTTGGATGGACAATAAGCTAAGTATTGTCCTGAAACAACTGAGAACCCTCTGCACACTTTTCAAACTTTTCATTCCATCTGTTCAATAAATCTCATGATTTGCTGGATCTGAAAAGCTGAACATGCATACAGTATGTCATATGTCGGGAATGATGAGATGAGATCCAGTGTCTTTGCTTTTGTCCTGACAAACATCATGTGTACACTGAGGGTGTAAACTAACCCTCACTCATGCACAAGACCCTAAGATACTTGAAGATACCTTACTTGGGGTAAAGGCTTTCCACTGACCCAGACAGGGTAGACCACTTTTCACCGGTCACACTGTCGACCATGGCCTGGGATTTAGACTGTGCCTCTCAAACTCCTTCATAAGATCCTTCCCTCCCAGTGAGGTGACATTCAGCTCACTGTGTCTAGAGATCAAGTCGTGGAGGCCCCCACCCCATCCACTTCGTACAAATCCCCTATGGTTCCCTTGGCAGGTAGTGAGTCTCTCCAAGATTGGGCTGAACACAATTTGAGGTGAAAAGTTTACAAGTGACGTCACCATAAAATTGTAGCGAAGCAGTGGTCCATTTGAAATATCAGGTGGTATAATTTAGATTACATGTGTACATTTATAAAGCAAGTCTTCTGTCTTAAATTTTCAAAAAGATGGGAGCTACAGGGTAAAACAAACAAATAAACAAACAAAAACAAATAAATATCAGCAGTTCTGAGGCCTGTACCATAAAGCTAGATTACGGTTTAGCGAGATAACTTCAGGCTTAACCCTGGCTTTTCGGTATCATAAAGGTGGCTGACTTTCTATCAGGCTACGTTGTCACAGTAACCTATGCTGAGCACCTAACCTGCTCCGGAGTAGGATAAGTTCAGGATAAGAGCTCAGCAGGTATAACAGCCCCACTTACTGACCAATCAGAGTCAGCGGGTATAACAGCCCCACCTACTGACCAATCAGTTCTCTTGGAAAATTGGCTGTCCGTTTTATGAGAACCCGGTGGATCTTGGTGCACAGCTTGTGCGAAGAGCGCTCAGGCGCGAGAGAATATCTAGAGATTGCTGTAATCCGTTCGAATTGTCTGAACTGTACAAAAGGTACAGGTTTTGGGGAGAGGGGTTACATTACATCTGTCAGCTGCTGGAGCCTTACATCAGTAATGTAATGCACCGCAACCACGCGCTGACAGTCCCGCACACAGTGTGCATTGCACTGAGGTTCTTTGCCACAGTTAATATATTTCTTAGAGATGTTCATAATTATTATGATGTCCTTAAATCCCTCGTTGGATGGGTTACAAGCAAGCCACAGATAAAATGCCATTAATCAATTTTTTGTTTAAGTAAATCATGGATTGATTCATTCATTCATAGGTACTTTTATGTATTCTGTTGGCGATGCCGAAAACCTCGGGAAGAACACAGTATGTTGAGCTATTCATAAAGTCGCGTGGGCTACAATCACATGCCATAACGAAAAATCTTGTACATACATACATTTATGGAACACACAAATGTTACTGTAGTCAGATATACAAGTGCAGTCATAGTACATACTGTATTTCTCTGCCACTCCAGACTTCCTCATACAATACCACAGTTCCTCTGTCATAAGCTTTCTCCAGATCTACAAAAACACAGTGCAGCTCCCTCTGGCCATCTCTGTACTTCTCTATCAACATCCTCAAAGCAAATACTGCATCTGTAGTACTCTTTTTTGGGAATAAACGATACTGCTGCTCACAAATGCTCACGTCTGCCCTTGGTCTAGCTTCAACTACTCTTTCCCATAGCTTCATTGTATGGCTCATCAGCTTGATTCCTCTGTAATTGCTACCACTCTGCACATCTTCCTTGTTCTTAAAAATGGGCACCAGCACACTTCAACTCCATTCCTCAGTCATCTTCTCACTATCTAAGATCCTGTTGAACAACCCAGTCAGAAACTCTACTGCCACCTCTCCCAGATACACTTCCATACCTCTACAGGTATATCATCAGGACCGACTGCCTTTTAACTCTTCATCCTCTTCAATGCCCTCCTCACTTCATCCTGGCTAATCTTTGTTATTTCCTGATCCATGACAGCCACCTCTTCTATTCTTTGTTCTCTCTCATTTTCCTCGTTCATTAACTCTTCAAAGTACTCTTTCCATCTTCCCATCACACTACTGGCACCTGTCAATAGACTTCCATCCCTATCCTTTATCACCCTAACCTGCAGCACGTCCTTCCCATCTCTGTCTCTCTGCCTTGCCAACCTGTATAGATCAGTCTCTCCCTCCTTACTGTCCAACCTAGCATACAAGTCATCATAAGCCCCTTGTTTGGCCTTTGCTACCTCTACTTTCCACCTGTCTACTCTCCTTGGTCCTTTCAGTGTCCCACTTCCTTAATTTAATTTTGATTTTTAAAATTAAATTAAATCCCGCTTGTGTCCCACTTCCTCTTGGCTAACCTCTTTCTCTGTATACACTCCTGTACCTCCTCATTCCACCACCAAGTCTCCTTATCTACTTTCCTTCCATATGACACAGAGAAGTACTCTCCTACCTGTCTCCCTGATCACATTAGCTGTAGTTGTCCAGTCATCTGGCAGCACCTCCTGACCACCTAGAGACTGTCTTAACTCCTTCTTAAAACTCATGCAACACTCTTCCTTTTTCAACTTCCACTATTTCGTCCTCTGCTCTGCCTTTGCCCTCTTCATCTTCCTCACCGCAAGAGTCATCCTACACACCACCATTCTATGCTGTTTGGCTACACTCTCACCTACCACTACTTTGCAGTCACTGGTCTCCTTCAGATTATACCATCTACACAAGATGTAGTCTACCTGTGTGCTCCTACCACCACTCTTATAGGTCACCCTATGTTCCTGCCTCTTCTGGAAGAAAGTATTCGCTACAGCCATTTCCATCCTTTTTGCAAAGACAACCACCATCTGTCCTGCATTCTTTCCTGGATACCAAACCTGCCGTCGGATGCCCTTGTGTTTACCGGCACAATAAGACACTGGCTTGTGCTCTCTTGCGGCTACATTTCATCAAAGTTAACTCTTTTTACATAGATACTATGATTAATATCATGGTATGTCCCTTTAAGGAGAGATCATGCAACCGGAAGTGGAGCTCGCAAGGTCCGGTTCACTTCCGTGTGGTGTTCGTAACCAAAATATTATTCGTGCGCAATGGGGGAGTCTGCATCCCCGAAAGGACTTTTTCTTATCTAACGGTTGTCGTATCGTCGGAAAGCTCCGTTTTGTCGCATTATGCTTCAGCTGAACGACACGGTGGAGCCCGAGAGTCCGGGCGCTGCCATTCTCCACCCCGAGGAGGGGGTCGAGGTTGCCTTCACCCCGCCGGAGGCCGGGCGAATCCTCGGCCGCGGAACGTCAGTGGCTTGCTGCCCCCCGTTACAAACGCTGACGCCTTTTCATGTACATAACCCAACCATCCAAGCGAAGGTGAAGGACTATTTCGTTTTCAGGGTAAGTTTCACAATCACAGTTAACATTTAAAAGGACTACGTGTATTTTCTTAGACAAGATAAGACTTGAAATAATCAACTTTATTTCCATCGTGTTATTTGTGATTCTGATTGCTCTCAGCCAGGCACCATCGAGCAGGCTGTGAGCGACATCAGGACCGTGGCTCTCCCATCCGAGGATGGAGAGGTGCTCAGCGTCTGGCTTCTGGCCGAGTGAGTATACCGACCAGCTTGTGGCAAGGTCTATAGTCGGCCTGACACATGAGGCGGGCATTGGCGCTGGCTGTATTGTAGTGAGTTCAACTGGAAGCAAAGGTTATTCAGCCCCGTTGGCTGTCTTCATTTACTAAGAGCATCAGGTATTAAAAGTGTTTGCTACCAAATATAGCAAAAAATGCTACTTTAACTTAGTACTTACTACAGTAAGTATTCAGGTGTCACTGACAAGCACCTCTAGCTCTTTCCAGAGCACACTTTAGCTGCTGAAAATGTGATGCTCAGCCAAAACCTTGCTTCTGAAAGTATCCTATTTCCTGATTCTTGATTGAACAGCCCCAGAGCACCATATGTTAGTGTTGATATAGATAGATAGATAGATAGATAGATAGATAGATAGATAGATAGATACATAGATACATACATACATACATACATACATACTTATATTGAGTTCTTTCCTGCATCAGGTCCATTCTTTCTTCTCCAGACCTATAGTTGATAGTCCAGAAATGTTAATTTGATTTCCTCGCTCCACAGAAAGGCATTCCAAATCATCTCTGTCCAATCTAAATGGTTTTGAGCTACTGGAGCCAACTTTTCTTGTGCTTTTGGATCATCAGTGGTGAGCAGTAATGAGTTGGGCTTTACCATCAGATCTAGAAGGTCTTCAAGATGCCCTAAAACCTTCTCTGATCTAGATTTGGCTGGCGATATAGCATTGTTATCAGATGAAATGGTTCAAGCTCAACAATTGCTCAGTTCAGCAGTTTTGCTAAAAAGTAGGAAAAGGCATCAATGTTAAGATAACCAAATGTATGGTCTAAAACATCAAGGACCCTGAAGCACTGAAAACCTTGGGTGATACAAAGCAAGAACAACTGAATGACTTGGCATCTTGGGTAGGATATTTGGGATCTTGGGTAGATGACGCTGAGAAAGATATCCAAAGTGAGAACAGCTCAAGCATGGCAGGCCCTTAGTAGGATGAGTAACATCTGAAAATCAAACAAGTCAAAAATAACCAAGATCGGATTCTTTGTAGCTGCAGTATAATCTACACTGCTGTATGGATGGGAAAGTTGGACCGTAACCCCTCAGCTAGAAAGATCGTTAAATGATGCACACACCAGAATGCTCAGAAGAGTTTTAGACGTCAAGTGGTTGTCACATAATGAGGGCCAGTTGAGTTACCTCCAATGGGGAACAAAGTGGCTGTGAGAAGGATACAGCTGGCCCATCCACGAGTACACAGGTGGCCTGCGGGCACCCCAAGTAAGTAAAGTGGTGAACGGCTTGGAGTTTGAGACTGAGGCGATTATGTAAATGTAGGACTTAGCAGCATTAGCATTGTGAGCTGAATACCATGAGAGGCTAGTAATTCTGCTTCTGATGATATACATGCACCATGAGACATATTCAATCAAGTTTTATTTATATAGTGCTTAATCATGGCAACAGACATTTCAAAGCACTTTAACAGACAGAGAAACCCAAGTGAACCCTCCAGAGCAAGCAAAAGCGACAGTGGCGGGGAAAAACTCCCTCGTTGAGGAAGAAACTCCGGGTAGGACCCAGACTATTTTGGGTGGCCATCCACCTTGACCTGTTGGGTGGAAAATAAATAAAAGGAAGATAAGGACGGGGTAAGAGAAAGACAGAGAGAGTGGCAGATAGGCCAGATAGAGTCAGTGTCTTTATGGTTAGTTAGACAATGCAGGCACCGAATTGGGGACGAGATATTATCTCAGTACATTTTTGTGATATGCTAATAAATGAGTGCCAACAATATTGTGTTCCCACTTCTTACCTGCTGGAATTATGTATTTAATTTTTGTGTAACTGCATCTCATAAAATGAGAAATAGTGCTCCGACTTGTGCTTTATCACAAACTGACATATTTCCCTTTTATTTCTACAGAGTTGACCACTGGAACAACGAGCGGGAGAGACTTGTGCTTATAACTGATAGGTAAATCAATAGCGCATTTTGTTAACTTTTGTTGTTTTAGGAAATGCATGCTTGTAACTTGGTATTTGACCTTGTTGACCATTTGACTTTTGTGTATGTAGGTCACTGCTGGTGTGCAAATACGACTTCATCAACCTGTTGTGTCAGCAGGTCATCAGGATCTCTCTTAACGCCGTCGACACCATCTCAGTGGGCGAGTTTGAGTTCCCACCCAAGTCATTTAACAAGTATGCCTCATACTTGAGGGAATGAAAGAGGCTTCATTCTCCTCATTATAAGTCACTGCACCAGAAACATTTTTTTTCAAGTTTTAAGGTAAAATAGTTACATAATGTTGTCAAAGAGTCCTAGCAGGGTTTTTGATAATACTATTGCTTTACAACTGGAAATGTTTCAAAGGATTAATTCAGTGTGTAAATTGTAATATGGTTGCGGCTTTGCTGTACTGGTGACTCATATTTGCTTGTCTTTCAGTCACATTGTATTTGTCCTGTTGTTTTTTTGTAGGAGAGAAGGCTACGGGATTCGTGTCCAGTGGGACAAACGTCAGCGGGCTTCATTCTTAAACCGCTGGAACCCATGGTCCACGGACATGCCCTATGCCACCTTCACAGAGCACCCAATGGCACACGCTGATGAGAAGGTGGCGTCTCTCTGCCAGGTATTAAATTTCAAGAGAAATTAGGTCAAAAATACATTTCTGTATCATTCATCACATGGACTCTTTGAAAACATCTCAAACAGTGTAACCACTAGTACAGGACTTCATTCATGCAGTGTGCAGCAAAAACAACTCTGGCAGTCTCACTTAAACGTCTTCTTAGAAACAGTTTGCCCTTTAAGAGAAAAATATTTCCATAACTGTTTTAAAAGAAATTACTTCCAATTACTTTTTTTCCCCTTATTGCCGAGGTAACAGTATCACATGGGGCATTTTTCACTGATTCTGAATGCATGTTCTCATTCAGTCATGAGCGCTACACCCTTATGGATGGAACAAGTATGTGAAGTCCTAATGTTATCTATTTCACATGTGAGAAGGCTCAGGCTAAATCAGTTTAACCTTGATGTTAAGGGTTGGTTTTATATAGATGGAAATTATATTCAATTTAAAACAATTGTCACTGATTCAACATTTTTAGGTGTCCCTATTTCATTTTTTTCTTTTACGTATCAAGTTGGATAACTTCAGGACCCAGCTGGTGCAGGCGGTAAAGAAAGCCTACAAGGAACATCCCATCCCTGGTCGGGCTAACGGGGTCCTGATCCTGGAGAGACCCCTACTCATTGAGACCTACCTGGGCATCATGTCTTTCATCAACAATGAGGCCAAACTGGGCTACTCTATTACTCGGGGGAAGATTGGCTTCTGAGGTGTATCGGTCCTCCAAATTTCAACCCTCGTGTCTGTGTTAAAATTGCATCATGTAAGGGAAGCTTCCACACTATGTACTGTGCAATAAGTGTGTGTGTGTGTGTGTGTGTGTGTGTGTGTGTGTGTGTGGTGAGAGTTCTCACCCACTAGACTGATGTTATGGCTAATGGTCCGCCTACTGTTAAATGATGTGCAGCGCTGTGTTGTCATGTATTTTCATAGCCCTTGTCCATTTTATTGCAAAGAACTGACCCACCATCCCCATGTGGGCCCTCAGGAGTGGATGACCATGTGACAGAAGTCAGAAACAAGGAAAGCAACACTTTTAAGCTGGTTAGTCCCTGTTCAGATTTGTCCTGGTTTAGTTGTTTGTCCCCTGACTACACATTAACAGACTCCAATACCATGCTTTTATTCTGGTAAAGGAATGCGTGGGGGGTGGGTTGATAATGAGCTTTGCTTAAACTGTTCTATTTTGTGTATCTTAAAATATGTACATGCTACAGTGGCACAGTTTTAAATGAAAGACTTATTCAGAGCACAGGACCTATGGGTACCTTCGTTGTATGGAGTAGTAGCTGATGGATAACAATCCTCAGCACTGCTGTACTGAAACACCTGTGTTACCTGTAGTTAATAATAGCAGGATCATGTACTGTATGACGATGTCCGTGATACTTAATGACAAGTTATACATTCTGCTCATGTCGCTCTTTGGCCAGCATTATGCTGTCCTGGCTCACATGAGAAGACTGAGAGCTGCATTAGCTACTTTAGCTTCAACACTCTGACTTACATTACTGATGTTTTATGAAACAAACTTCTAAGCTATGTCTGCATCTGTTTGTATTTGTTTACCTTGAAAGTCCTGCAAGGTATGTTTGTTTTAGGCACAAGTTTGCACTGTTTACTTTTACAGATTGGAAATTAAGACTTAACTTCAGTTGGATGATTGACTACATGAAGGTATGCATCTTGTCAGTAAGATTTATACTTCTTAAATAATCATGTGCTACCAAAGCTAACAGGCCATCTTTTCATGCTCAACGTTGCCAATGAATAATTGTGTCTTTAAAATGCCTTTTACTGGTCATAACCTCTGCATGTCTCTGCACGTTGAGTTTGCATGACGGATGTTTTTTAAAGATGACCCTAAATAGATTTTTAAATGCTTTTTTTTAAATTTAATGTCACATTGAGAGAATGAATATTCCTTTGTCAGTTCTGTCTTTCGTTTCAAGGGTTTACTCTGTTTAAGATCTCTGTCGCACTGTAGCCTCTATGGAGAACAATAAACGCCTACATGTTTTTGTCAGGCTCTCTGCTCTGGTCATAATTAACACTGCCGCTTTAATTATCTGTGCCGAGGAGTTTTTTATTGTTTTCTCCTGTGTTCATTGTTTTTTGGTTTTGCTTGACTGTCGTCTGAATTACCATAAAAACGTTATTTTTAAGCATTTCCTTGGGGTTTTTCAGTGTGCCATTCGGGACGATAGACCAATGATGACAAGTGCACACCTAAATTACAGTATTAAGCACTGCTTGTTAGTCTTTTCGATAGCTGGTGGCATTTAAATGTGGTCATTGCAGGTAAATACAAGGTGCCAAATCCTACGTTATAATGCAACATTTACAAAGAAGAGATGATGCCACGAATTTATAAGTTGAAATTGTATGTGTTTAAAGTACATACATTAAAAAACTATCTCATGTGGTTACACCAATGAGAAAATTATATGAACCTTTGTTTCAAACAACAGCTAGGTTGTCTTGTGTCACCAAGCAGGACAATAAATATAGTCTCTATACCATTTCCTGTTAGGCCAAAAGTCCAGCATGCTTTGTGTGAATGCCATTAGATGAGTATGCATCTGCTATTGCATTATGTGCAATATGTAATAGCTTCATCATTACAAAAGTGCTACATATTGTGCAAGGACAACACGTTTTTGAAAGACTGACTTCTGGTAACCGAGCTACTGATGTCACTTGAACACACTTACCTTTCATCACCCAAGGCTGTTAACTCAAATTGTTTTGTTATACTCAAAAATGTACAGAGATAGTTTAGTAAATTATCTTTTGCTGCATTATTAGAGACCACATTTATTCAATAATTACAAAATGTCAGTGTAAAACTACTTGAATCCAAGGAATTTTAGGAAACACTTAAATCTTTTTGCCAGGTTTTAAACTAGTGCTTGAGTAAAAATTTGGTTATATTTAACAAATGTACATGTTTCCTGAGAAAAGTCAGGTCAGTTTTCCTCAGTGTCTTCAAGACGAGGAACATCCCAGGAACCAGCGCTGAGAACCACACCAACGTAGTGAGCAGCTACATTCCACATGAGTACATAGAGACTTTAAGGAAGGGTCCTTTACCAGTCTGTTGTTCACACAAAGGCTCCAACACGAACTGTAAACCAGTAACTCAAGTTTTGTATTTTTGTATGTTGTATGTTTTACTTGGCCTCATCGGTGTCCATGTAGCACAAACATAGATGCTCTTTTCCAATTAAAATCAGAGAGTCCCCACTACAGTGCCAGTTCAGAGCCTGGACCTGGAAACCACCTGCAAAGCAGACAGCAAATACATCGAAATGAAATGAAAGAAAAATGAACTATATAAGAATTCAAACTGAAGTATAGTTAGTTGACATCGGATCCTCAAACTGACCCTTTGCTTTATCTGACAACCCATGACAGAGGTCGGTATTACAACTGCTTAGTAATGTCAACTGCTCAGGAAGTGATGTTACCTTCGGCAGGGACGCAGACAGAGACACAGCCCGCCGGGGACCACAGATAGAGTTTGGAGTTGCCAGTACACAGTGCTATCCTTGGGCGTCGGGGGTCCCACTGAAAGCAACGCACAGCAGATGTCTGTTCGAGCACAGCCCGCAGACTCAGCTTCTGCATGTCCCACACCCAGACAACAGTAGCCATGTTGTCTGCAATCAGAAAAACATGGAAGACACACCATGAAACACATGTTTTACAAACTGGTTTATGATCGAAAAGCGTGTTTTATAAATGTATCTATAGATAACACTTTTATACTGGGTTGACAATCAAGACGGCAGCTGTAAAGTCTTACCATTTTTGGTGGCTAGATAGCGACTGTCTGAACTGAAAGCCAGAGTAGAGACACCGATCTTGGGGTTAGCTCGGTCTGGATCTGGTTTGACCACAGGAATTTGGACTGGTAATGGGCATATCTGATCTGGAGAGGGCAACCACAGATTGTTACTTGACAAAAAAAACATCTGGGGCTTACGTTACATTACTTTCACCAGTGGTTAAAAGTTGACATACATTTGCTCTGGGTGTTGAATAGGGTGGTGCCTGATGCGATACTGTGCAGAGACAGGTCATCACTGCCAACAGCTGGCCTTCTCTCCACTTCCTTATACATGACCTACAAACACAACTGACCCTCAGTAATTAACCCTCAAAGCTGGTCAGAAATGCTGGGAAATACTCACAGCTTTAGTGTTGCTGATGGTTACAGGATGCTCAAACTGTGCAAGTTTCTTCCATGTGATGTGATTCAGTATGCGCACCTAACATGGGAGTAGAAAAGTCTTTACTTGCCATTTGTCCATTGCACTGATACTGAAAATACACACAATAGCTGGAATACAAGATGAAGTCTCTGGTGCGGCTCATGTCTCAATTCTTTTGTTCAAACTCTCCTCTGTGATTGATCATGTTAATGAGTGTTAAGCTCCATCGGAGGAGTACAGGTAGTCCTCAGTCTATGAACACAATAGGTTCTGAGAGGTTGTAAGTTGAATTGTTCGTAAGTCTTTCTTTATGAAATTTCAATCCATAATAGGCTTTTAGGTAATTTAAATTCCATTACTACTCCAAATAAGTACAATTCCCTGTGACTTACCATAAACAATTACAGGACAGAAAGGTGAATTGTAGTAGTCAGATATGGTGGCGCACAGATGTTTGTGTCTACGAATGTTTGTAAGCCGGATGTTCATATCTCGAAGAGTATCTGTACTTTAAGACATGCTTCACAGGCATTACTTGACTTTTCTATAGCTGTGTTGGGTCTTGCACTTAAATGTCATCAGAAAATAACTTATTTAAATAGCTTATTCATACTTTTTCATCATAGCTACCAATGGCCAGGAATTGGCTGCTGGGGCTCCAGGCAACAGACTTTACACCTAACGACCACTCATAGGCACTGTAGGTTGAGAGCAAGCGACCATCCAAAGAATATAGCAACACCTTGTACTGTGGAGATGACACATACACTTTAAACAAAGCTACTATTACATACTCACCAGCAATATCGCAGTTGTCAAAACTGAAATATTAAAGTTTTGACAACTGCAATATTGCTGGAGTTGAAGAGTCTCTTATGTAAGTTACACTCAGCTTTGAGTGTAACTTAAATAAGTTACACTCAGCTTTGTAAATAGATAGACATTGTTCATGTTATTAACTTTTCAAAAGTTAGGGGTGATGTCATGGAGACCACACTCAAGTTATAGTTATCTGTTGTTCTGACATGTAAACAGACGGGGTTTTTTGTTGTTTAAAATATAGCTTTCATGCAGGAACTTCAAAGATAACCGATTATATAGTTTGTTGTATGTAGAGTCTATCTGGAAAACGACCAACCTCCAGACAGCTATCCCACACTGCTAGCACACAGCCGTTGGGAGACCACTCCAATCCTGCCAGGTCCTGCGTCTCAGTCTCAAAATGCTGTGTGTTACATTAAAAAAGAAAAAGCAACTATCTTTATAGTAACAAGACGGAATGAGAAACATCATTTTGATTTTGATCATTGTGACATCATCAAACATCCTGGTTCATTTTAGAATATTTCTTCAAAGCATTGGAGTCTGGGTCTGGCTCCAAACTACTGTACATAACAAAGTTGATAACCCGCCATAAGCCAACACATAATTGTAGATCTATGGGTGGGGCTCGTCTGGCTGAACCAACGTCCAGGCTAAAATCTCCGGCCCTGAGGCGTTAAGGTTAGAACTTTGTGCTTTCTGTTTTTACTTTACTTTCCCAGCTTTTCATTGTTTGTCAGAGCAGTTTGTAAATTATAAAATATTATATATCATTTTTTTAAAAGTATTTTGTAAGTCACAAAGTACTGTCTGTGCTACCATCTTGACCAGGACTGATCTTGTGTCTCAGTGGTTCCGTCCCGGCTAAATACAGGATAAACTAAATCAAATGTCTATGATTGGAACTAGAGACTAAAAAACACCTGTGCCATGTACACAAAATCATGTAAACATGTCTTTATGGTTACCCAAATGTAATTTACTTCTACTGTTGCTGGATAACTAAACTGTACAGAAATGTACAGACAAACTCCAATTTGTAACATCCTACTTACCCGAAGTAAATGCCAATCATCACAGACAAAGACACTGACATAGTCTTTGCAGTCACGGCGTTCAGCCAAGGCCATATAGCAGCCATCTCTGCTAAAATCCAAACCTGTGTGTGACAACAACCGGAGAGAGCTACTGTATAATTTTATAGGCAACCTCAACTTGTGGCAAATAATTACAAGTATGAGGGAAACATTTTTAGAATGACACGGTACCAACTGATGCAGCCTTTCTCAACTTATATGTTGTCTACTTTGATAATTAATACATGACACTCGAGACATTTATCAAATATAATTGTGTGGCACCATCAGGTCAGTAGCATGTCACTATCATGGCCATATTATTTGTACGACAACTGTGAGAATTTTTTTACAAGAACCCAAGGTATAGCGTGCAGAAAATGGAGAGAGTAACAGACAATCATTTTTCTCCTGCTGCTGACAGGCCTGTTATGAGGAGCATGCCCCATTTACTGAAGGGGCGCACAGCTGTCAGCGAAGAGGAACAGTCGTGCCACAAGGTAAAGGACGGCATGCTATTCATGGAACATGCCAGGGCACTCAGATCACCGCCCCTGTCCTCAGATAGTCCTGCTGATGCCTACATGTGGATTCATGAGCCACAGAAAATAAATTAAACAGTGTTATTGTCATACTCACCCTTCTGACATGTCTTGGGATACTTGATGTAAGACACAGCTTTGGTGCACAGGGACCAGACAGTGATTCTCAGCTGTCAAGGCATGAAAGAAGAAAAAAAAACCCCACAAAAAACATTAAACCATCTCCAGGGTAAAAATGACAAGAACAACATTCTGCAAGGAAATTCAAATTAACACATCCAGGTTGGTGATTCAAGGAATTTGGGAAGCTGATTTAAAAATGATTGGGAACTTTAAACATCACATATTAAATTATAGATCAAGGATTATTTTTAAAGAAATGCATGACACAAACATTTGGATAAAAGTCCTGTAAATGTGTCATTATTGAGTTACTAATGAGATGCCCAGCTGAGAAAATGACCATCATAGCGCCCTCTAGCGGGCAAACGTTGTAACTTTCTTCATAAGTCACTCACTAGCTTCTCTCATCTCATCATTATTTTATTCCTGTGTTTAACAGTATTGTTTACAACCATTGCAGACTTTAATATTGTTTATCAGTGTAAATCTGTTCTGTTTCTCAGTTATGTTATCCATTTTCTTTAAACTTGGCGCAGTGGGTAGCGCTGTCGCCGCACAGCAAGGCAGCTCCGGGTTTGCGTGCCACTCTGTAGAGTTTGCATGGTCTCCCCGTGTCTGCGTGGGTTCTCTCAGGTTCTCCGACTTCCTCCCACCTCCAAAAGCATGCACTTCAGGTTAATTGGCTGGTCTGAAATTGCCCATAGGTGTGAGTGCTTGTCCGTCTCCACGTTGCGTCACACCTGGAGTGTTCTCAGTCTCAGGCCCCCAGTTGGCTGGGATAGGCTCCAGCAACCCCACAACCCATGACAGCGGAAGAAGCGGGTATAGAAAATGAATGAAATGTTCCACTCTGTGAAACACATTACTCTGTGTCCACTCAGTGTTGTTTTAAACGTGCTTTATAAATAAATTGATTTTGCAACTTTTTTGTTTTTATGTTTTGAAATTTGGAAATTTATTCATTGGAAATTTTTATGCCACATAAATCCGAGAAGTTTATGTGATTAGCAGATATTGCAATATTAACAATATTGCAATTTAGTATAATCTAATCTTTAACTACATATTGTAATATAGTATAATCTTTAACTACTAGTGTGCAGAAAGAGGCAACTACAGGTTTAAGCACAATGAGCAAATGTACTAAAAAAGCTACAAAGCATTTAATGCACATGTTGAGCTCGGATGTCAGGGTTATGAATGTCAACTGGGTTTAAGTTAGTATTAAGAAAATTTTAACTGTAGCTCTTATCGAATAAGTGTTGCATGAGGAGACTGGACATAAACAATGACCTAATAAAAGTTGGATCAAGCAGGCCATGAGTCCAATGAAGAGCTCCGCTCCACCTAACAACTTGTCTGTCAGCTGGATAGATCCAGACAACCGTCAAGGCAAATGCGACTCATCATACTCCTTAAGAGCTGTGAACATAAAGCTTTGTGTCTATGATAAACTGCTGTGAGGGATATAGAACCCAGACATTGAACCCTAATGAAATCAAGAGATGGATATCCGGGTAAGACCTTCAGTGGAGTGTTTATCCATCATTGTATTTCTCCAGGGAATTCGTTCTTTAGTTTAAGGATTGCAGACACTAACAGGGATCAAAAAGGTTTATGCTGATTACATTGAGACTTGAGCACACATGAAAGTAACAAATTAATAACAACATCTCAACATAACAGGAAAGTGCGTTTGTTTCAATTAGTAGCCAACATGTAATGTGAGACATGTTTGCTACAAGTGTGACAAATTAACAGTGAGTTGCATCGCCAGCAGATAGTGTGCATACCAACAAATGAGAACCAGCGCCAAAGACTATCTGGCCTGAAGATGGCATGACAAAGAGGCCACATGTGTTAATGCTCAGTTTTGACAGCAGTCATTCAGATACCCACCAGTTTCACTTCAGCAAGCCTGATGCCAACAAAAGCAGGTGGCCTTCAGCCAGTGCTGCAGTACGTTTTGACCCAAGGACCAGTACAACGTGTGGTATCTTGCCCTTCAAGTGTCAAGGAGCACATGACAATCTTTGGACCGCTGTAAGAGAATCCGTGGTCTGTACTACCGTTCAGTTGCCAGGGTGTTAAGCTGTTCACAAATAAAGCTGCTGATGCTATCACACAGTTATCAATAAGAGGCCAGGTATGACACAATACAAATACAAAATTTATTATAAGCATAATGACACACATTTACATATACAGGTCCTTCTCATTGTCGAGCCTCAGATTGAGGAGGAACAATGTGGGTTCTGTCCTGGTCGTGGAACAACGGACCAGCTTTTTACTCTCTCAGGGATCCTAGAGGGGGCTTGGGAGTATGCCCATCCAGTCTACATGTGTTTTGTAGACTTGGAGAAGGCGTATGATCGAGTCCCCAGGGATATACTGTGGGAAGTACTGCGGGAGTATGGGGTGAGGGGGCCTCTCCACAGGGCCATCCAATCCCTGTACGCCCAAAGTGAGAGCTGCGTTCGGGTTCTCGGCAGTAAGTCGAACTTGTTCCGAGTAGCTGTTGGCCTTCGCCAAGGCTGCGCTTTATCACCAATTCTGTTTGTGATTTTCATGGACAGGATATCGAGGCGTAGTCGTGGTGAGGAGGCTTTACAGTTTGGTGGCCTGAGGATTGCATCGCTGTTTTTTGCAGATGATGTGGTCCTGTTTGTGTCATCAGCCTGTGACCTGCAGCGCTCACTGGTCCGGTTTGCAGCCGAGTGTGAAGCGGCGGGGATGAGGATTAGCACCTCCAAATCTGAGGCCATGGTCCTCAGCAGGAAACCGGTGGACTGCCTTCTCCAAGTGGGGAATGAGGTCCTTCCACAAGTGAAGGAGTTTAAGTATCTTGGGGTCCTGTTCACGGGTGAGGGAACAATGGAGCGTGAGATTGGACGGAGAATTGGGGCAGCAGGAGCGGTATTGCAGTCGCTTTACCGCACTGTTGTCACAAAGAGGGAGCTAAGCCGAGAGGCAAAGCTCTCCATCTACCGTTCAATCTTCGTTCCTAACCACACCTATGGTCGTGAGCGATGGGTCATGACCGAAAGAACGAGATCGCGGATACAAGCAGCTGAAATGGGCTTTCTCAGGCGGATAGCTGGTGTCTCCCTTAGAGATAAGGTGAGAAACACTGCTGTTCACGAGGGGCTCCCAGTAGAGCCGCTGCTCCTTTGCGTGGAAAGGAGTCAGTTGAGTTGGTTTGGGAATCTGGTGTGGATGCCTCCGGGATGCCTCCCTAGGGAGGTGTTTCTGGCACATCCAGCTGGGAGGAGACCTCAGGGCAGACCCAGGACCAGGTGGAGGGATTATATCTCAACACTGGCCTGGGAACGCCTTGGGATCACCCAGTCAGAGCTGGTGGATGTGCCCGTGGAAACAGAAGTTTGGGGCTCCCTGTTGAGGCTGCTGCCCCCGCGACCCGACTACGGATAAGCGGTGGAAGATGGATGGATGGAGGTCCTTCTCAAAAAATTATCATATTGTGATAAAGTTCATTATTTTCTGTAACGTACTTATAAACACTAGACTTTCATATATTTTAGATTCATTACACACAACTGAAGTAGTTCAAGCCTTTTATTGTTTTAATATTGATGATTTCTGCAAAAAAGTAAAGAAAAACCTAAAATCCCTATCTCAAAAAATTCGCCTATTTCATCTGACCAATAAAAAAAGTGTTTTTAATCCAAAAAAAGTCAACTAAGTCAAATAATTATGTTCAGTTATGCACTCAATACTTTGTCCGGAATCCTTTTGCAGAAATGACTGCTTCAATGTGGCGTGGCATGGAGGCATCAGCCTGTGCCACTGCTGAGGTGTTATGGAGGCCCAGGATGCTTTGATAGCG
Source organism: Antennarius striatus (assembly GCF_040054535.1). Classification (NCBI taxonomy): domain Eukaryota; kingdom Metazoa; phylum Chordata; class Actinopteri; order Lophiiformes; family Antennariidae; genus Antennarius; species Antennarius striatus. Next base: position 16,613,239 of record NC_090777.1, on the reverse strand, counting down.
GCCTTAACCTCATCCACAGTGTTGGGTCTGGTGTCTCTCAACTTCCTCTTCAGAATATCCCACAGATTCTCTGTGGGGTTCAGGTCAGGAGAGTTGGCAGGCCAGGTGAGCACAGTAATACCATGGTCAGTAAACCATTTACCAGTGGTTTTGGCACTGTGAGCAGGTGCCAGGTCGTGCTGAAAAATGAAATCTTTATCTCCATAAAGCTTTTCAGCAGATGGAAGATTGAAGTGCTCCAAAATCTCCTGATAGCTAGCTGCATGGACACTGCCCTTGATAAAACAGACTGGACCAACACCAGCAGCTGACATGGCACCCCAGACCATCACTACATGTGGATACTGGGTACTTGACACTGGACTTCAGGCATTTTGGCATGTCCTTCTACCCAGTCTTCCTCCAGACTCTGTCATCTTGATTTCCGAATGACATGCAAAATTTGCTTTCATCATAAAAAGTACTTTGGACCACTGAGCAACGGTCCAGTGCTGCTTCTCTGTAGCCCAGGTCAGGCGCTTCTGCCGCTGTTTCTGGTTCAAAAGTGGCTTGACCTGGGGCATGCAGCACCTGTAGCCCATTTCCTGCACACGCCTGTGCACGGTGGCTGTGGATGTTTCTACTCCAGACTCCGTTCACTGCTTCCGCAGGTCCCCCAAGGTCTGGAATCGACCCTGTTCCACAATTTTTCTCAGGGTCCGGTCACCTCTTCTGGTTGTGTAGCGTTTTCTGCCACACTTTTTCCTTTCCACAGACTTCCCACTGAGGTGCCTTGATACAGCACTCTGGGAACAGCCTATCGCTCAGAAATTTCTTTGTGTATTACCCTCTTGCTTGAGGGTGTCAATGATGGCCTTCTGGACTGCAGTCAGGTCAGCAGTCTTACCCATGATTGCGGTTTTGAGTAATGAACCAGGCTGGAAAATTTTAAAAGCCTCAGGAATCTTTTGCAGGTGTTTAGAGTTGATTCGTTGATTCAGATGATTAGGTTAATAGCTTGTGTAAGGTACCTTTTCATGATATGCTAATTTTTTGAGATAGGAATTTTGGGTTTTCATGAGCTGTATGCCAAAATCATCAGTATTAAAACAATAAAAGACCTTAAATATTTCAGTTGGTGTACAATGAATTGAAAATATATGAAAGTTAAATTTTTATCATTACATTATGGAAAATAATTAAGTTTATCACAATATGCTAATTTTTTTAGAAGGACCTGTATATCCTCATTAGTACAGTGGACAGCATCTCCGCCTGTCACGCGGAAGACCGGGGTTCGATTCCCCGATGGGGAGTTAACAAAAATCTTTCTTGGGGCGGCAGTGGCTCAGCGGTAGAGCAATCATCTTGAAGACGATAAAGACAGGATCGCCCAGCCATCGGGGGTTCGAATCCCACTCCCGCCAGAACATCCAACCGAGTGTGAGCTGACGGTGGGAGGTGTTGGCTCACCTCCTAGCCACTGCCGGGGCGCCCTTGAGCAAGGCGCCGTCCCCCCTACAAGATGCTCATTGGGGCGCGACCCTCGTGCGCAACCCGTCACTCCGCCTCCTTGCACCACTGTATGTCCTCTCTGTTGACTAATTGCATGCCTACAGGCCCCTAGTGTGTGCTGTGTTCAGGGGGCCTGTAACCTGTAACCCCGTGTGTGTAATTAACACATACTGTATATGTACATGTGTGAGTGTAAAAAGAATTTCCCCAAGAGGGATGAATAAAGTATAGATTATTATTATTATTATTATATTTTGGTCATACAATCCACACTGAAAAGAAACATGGCATGCTACCTAAAACCACTTGTGGATAAAAAAAACCGAATGTGATAATATATCAATTCTTTTTGGTATTCAATTCAATTAGAATGAGTTTAAATAAAATAAAAGCACTAAAGAATGCTGAACTCCATTAACCCAACTGATTTTTGTAAACATATTCTTATTTTGAACGTCATACCAGCAGCACATTTTTAAAAAAAACCTTAGGTTTGTGATTATCTGGATGGGCAAATAGTCCAAAAGCAATGTTTCATAACATTTCTCAATGTGCAATCGCAGGCATTTCAGGTTTTCATCATCTACAATCCATAATATCATCAAAAGATTCAGAGTATCTGGAAAAAAAATCTGTTTCTATGAAGCTTATGGCTTCATGGGCTGCACTAATTCTATCAATCATATATTTCTCCAGAATACTAATAGTAGAGTTAGTAAATAATTTCCGCTATAGGGGATTAATAAAATTGATTTCTATCAACATTAATCACAATGCATATACTGTACATTTGGTTTCTGCAGGTGACTACTGTGATCACAATAGTAGCTGAATCATCTAATTTGGTCCGTACCCATCTTCAGTACAACTTGCAATGGTAGTCAGAACCAACTCCACTGTGCACAACGGTAAAGACAGCCAGAATAATGAAAGTGCAAGCAGTCTAGTCTGACCATGAATGTGTGAGATGTGAGATGTGCATCACTTTGTTATATAGTAAAAGTAATAAAGCTTAGAAATAGTAAATATAGATTGAATGAAACAAGCAGATATTGAATTTTGTACATTATGTTATGTTGGCCATGCTGTTAAATTACCCTTTCGGATGTCATCATTCAAGCCGATGCTATCATTCTCAAATTAATCAAAAGATTTAGAGCATCATATCAGTCAGATATTCTGCAGAGAAACTTGTAGAGATACAAATAATAAATTGTTCTACAAAAATACTACTTGTCAATGGAAATTTAAGACTCTTAGCAGCGCATGTCAAATGTGAGAATGTGCCGTGCTGAAAGTTCTGAGGTGACCAGACTTTCATCAAAGTCCAGACGGACATTTGAACTGGGACGTCTGTCACCTAACTGGGTTGAAGTGTCAACCTTCCTGTTTGGTCAAGACAACCAGCTGTGTAGACCCTGTAATATCACCTCAGTACACTCTCCCTGGACATCCCCCACGAATTAGTGTCATGGTAACCAATATCAACATTGCTCAAATACAAACATGCTTACACTTCTTAGATTCCTTGAAACCACAACATTGGGAATGTGGGGAGATCAAGACACGAAATGCAACGTAACTTTAAACTAGGCGGAGGGGGGTACTGTGGATAAAATAGGTGAGAAATGTTTTTTCATGTGGAGTGGTATGCAATAAGATCCTTAGTTGGTAAAGCTACACTTTAGATGAACTATCTTCATCCAAGGTGAGCAGCAGCTCTACGATGGGTCGAAGGGGGAGTTTGAAAAGTCAGAACTCCAATACAGCAGCTGCTGTTTATCCATGAGAGATGGAAGAATTCACATCTATGCCGGGATTAGCATAGATGGAACTGGTGATCAGTACGGGCTGTAATTGCAGACATCTTTTTCGTTATTTTAGTATTATCTTAAAGATTACATCTGCAAGGATTCCACATTAGGAAACACTTATGGTTCTTCTTTTTACTAAAATGCAGTGGAGGCACTGCCAATCATCAATTCAGAACGTGGCTGTTGTGAAGCCTTATGACATTCTTACTGATCTTTTAAGGTCTATCAACGCATTATTTAGAATCTTTCAAATAAAACCCTACAGAATTAGGTAACATTCCCAACAGGTCAATCCTGTGGGCAATATGATAATGACCATCATCTGGAGGCCAAAGTCACTGACAGCAAGCTGGAATATAAACTTAACTATCAGGCATTCTTGCCGCAAGCGTCAGCCGGTGCGAGAGAATGGCCGAGTGTGTTTGATGCCTCATAGACCTATCTGTCATCAGAGGATTAGACGGCGGGCATTCCACATCGGGTGCCATCTCGAACCAATATAGCTTATTTCTCCTGTTACAGCCTCATGATTCTAACAAGGAACTGGAGCCTCTAGCAGGCCACATGTGGGTATGTGCGAGCCATTGTCCCACACTGCAGCACAGCAGCTGCCTACATTTGCAGTTTTGTCCGGTAGCCTTGTTGCCAACAATGCTGCAAGTTAGCAAGGCTCCAGCAGTACTGGCCAAGAATGCTATTGCTAATCCGATCCCAACAATGTAAAAACCATTAGAGAGGTGAAACTCAACTGTGTCCTTGGCTACAGAGTCAGTTTATCACCTCTGCACTGGTAAAGGTGGATTAACATGGATGTGTGAGTGGCATTTTGTGAGGTCTTAAGATAAACAAATGGAATTCAAACAGGAGATGACTTGCAAAATGTCTCTTAATACACAGGCTGGGCTTCAGCTATGCGACTTTCTATTAAGTCTGTGACACGGCGCCATCCCATATTTGATAGCAGCTGTTTTTAATATGTCTGTCTCCATAGAAGACCTACCTTGAAATCTTTGTGGATCAGCTCAAGTCCATTTCTATCAGGCTAGAAAACGAGTGCACACCTGTAAACTGTCTAGGCCACTCAAACACCTGTCTACACAAAAGGCTGATGCACCATCTCTGTCTGTCGCAGTGATAGTTGCATAAATCATTAGGTACCTATAAAAAAGGAAATTGTAGAGGGATTGTGTTTAGAGGTAAAAAAAAAAAATAACGGAGGGGGGGCATCATGTAAGGGCTACAAAGAGACACCCAGACACACACACAGACAGCTGTCCCTAAACAAGTTAATATAGCAGGCTGTTTATGAGTGAGGATGAAATTCTAACCCGACACCAACACCCGTCTGGCATAGCCTTAATGAAATCTTGTGTTGGGGTGAAGGTAAGTTCACATCACTCTTGGAAATGTGGTGGCCACTGCCTGGTTTGCCAGTAATGGGTTTTTGAAAAATGGCCACCATAGGTGGAAGGAAGAGAAAGGAACTGACATGTGCTTTTGATAGTTTAAATAGTTTAAGAAAGAAAATTGCCGTGAAAATATTTAAACAATGAAAAAAATTAAATTAGAACTGTGTCCACAGTGTTGAAGGCAGGGTGTCAGGGTTCCAAAAAGACTTGAGCTCAGCAGAGCTCTTTACCAGGAGCACTGATGTGGAATGTCTTACTGCCATCGCCAGCACAACTTCAATATTACAATCAGTTTTGGTCAAATCAAACTGTGTATCATAGTCTGATCCTTGTTATTTTTAGTAAACTCATCAGCACAAACTTAGATACTATACAAGGGAAAGTTGAAATTGACAGAAAAAAAGCCCAAACCATGCCAGAGCAAAACCTCTTGACATGAAAAGTGAAATGAAAATAGCAAATACTGTGTTTGCGCAAAAAAATGTAAAAGTTGGCTGAAAACCTACGTGTATGAAGACCCATCTCACTGTGTCAAGGATAATAGGCTGTCGTGACATATCTAGGCTTATTATAGCAGGAAAAACACTGGCCTATGAAGTGTCTTCATAACGGTGACCCAGCACATGCAATAGCAATCTTTGCTGACAGGAATGTAGCAATAAGCTTTTTTTTTTTTTAAATGAGAGGTTAAATTTACCAGCCACATAAAAAAATCTAATTATTTAGGCAAGCCAGCTTTTCATTTTGTTGAGCCCTGCATCACTTAAAGAAATAAGCATCCATTTGTTTACTTGTTTTCTATATTTTTCCATTTGAAATAATGCAGACAGGCACAAAGAAAGCAGACACGCCAGACACTTGCACTCTCTGCACCCTTCATCAGACCAGACGCATTTGGTGTTGGGCCAAAACACCTGTCAAGGGATTCCTGGAATCAACTTAAGCATGACAAACGCAGCTTGCGACAGTGCCCCATCATATTCCACGTTGCCGGAGGGTAACTGGTGCAGCATCTCACACCTTGCAAAACAGGATGACTGAAACCAGGTACCATGTGGCATATAATGAAACTAGACGCTTTATTGGTCTGGGTTTCTACAAATGTCAATGAAGAATGCTCAACATCTACAGACTGCTTTCCTTCATCAGCGATTAATCCATTTATATAACAATAAACAGAAACTTTTGCATGAAACAAACGCCACACTTCTAAAATAATGAAATGTGTCGTGTAAAATGTGATTAAGTTTATATTTACCATTATCACTAATAACACTCTTGCTAAACGATGACTCCTTTGCATTACTAATAGACTGGAGAAAAAAATTAACTGCATCATGACATCCCACCAAACGTACTCCTAATCTACTTTTACGACTGATGTTCTCCAAGGTTTAATTTTGGTCTTCTGAAGTTGCCCTGATTCTTATAATTCTTAAGATCACATTAGGTATAAGTGCCTCTATATCTGCCTTGCTGTAAAATATCTGATTATTTTTAAAGCTCTACTATGTATCAAAGGTCCAGTGCTGGTCAGGCTATTTTGTATGAATTTATTTAATGATGTTCTTTGGTATGAGGCAAAGAACACCATCAGAAAGTTCAACTTCGCAATTCTTGTGTAATTTATCTCTTATATTAAAGTGCAGGTAGTCCTCAAAATACAAAAGTCTGTTGATGCGATTTGTAAACACGAACAACCAACTGCAGACAGTTTAGGTCAATTTGAAAGTTAGAGTCAGCAATATAGACGATAGGCTAACTGTAATAAAACTCTGTTACAACCTGCTTGTTATTTGTTTTTGTTTTTTTATTATTGAGATTTATCCGGCTGTAGGAACTAAATAATATAGGAAACAATATTGGCCCGGTTAGGTTTCTGCCCAGAAGGATGAACTGCTGAACACTGAGTGTTTTGCTACTTGATGTTAACTATTAGTCAAGTTAACTGAGAAACTTACTGGGGAAAAAAGCAGAGAAATAAAGCATAAAGTGTTGTGTCGGATTTTTGATTACCAGGAAAAGCATCAACACATCGGCTTAGGAACAGCCTCTTGGAACCAGTTGTGTTCGGAGGGTGGGGACTACCTGTATAGAATAATTTTCAGAAAAACTACTCTTTGAAGAATGAATCATGTCATTCAGAGTGCAAATGTCCATAAATGGCTTCAGGTCATACGTTGTCTCTAAAATATTCATCTACTTTTTCACTGACAGGGGACTTGTGCAATTAACTTTTGAACTTCTTTTTTATCAGATTAATATTTAAACAGTTATTTCATCACCACTCCAGATTACAAGTTTTTGCTAAACTATGTTAATTTTTTTTTATTTGAACAAAACATGAGTAGGTGTTGCCATCATAGAAACCACTAGATCTGTATGGAAATGGCACATACACATTTCACACATGTTCCACAGTAATGTAGGACCCATGTATGACAGCGGTCTAACAGGAGGGAGCTATGAAATCCAATGAATACATGCATCAGGTGGGTGGGGGGGTGGTCAAGAAAGGCTCTGGTGTCTGGCTATTTTCAGTTGCCCCTTCCTTGTGGGCCAGCAACAGTTGAAACCAGACAAGCATATTCATAAACACATTTCTGTGCACATGAATGTATGCACCCACACAGCTTCACACTTACATGGAACTCAGTGGTGTTGAGAATGTGACGTCCGTCGGGACTCCAGCGTGAGGAGAGCAGTCCTATTGAACCCTCATCAATCTTACAGTGCCAGTCTGGCTGTTCAAGAGACCACACCTGAAGAAAAAGACAGAGTAGTATGACAGTCATCAGAGATCACTGATGACATTCCAGTCTGAAATTTGCTTTTCAACATTAAGGCGCATATGAGCATTGGAAACCATGAAAGACTGGCGCTGGATACCCCTTCAAAGGTAAGCTGCTTGCCCTATAATGAACATACAGTAAAACTCCCCTTATACCAATATGCAGAAAGAGTTTTCACCGTCTTGACTATTTCAAAAAACTATATTTATTATAAAGTCTGTCAGTCAATACTGCAGAAAGACAAGAAACATACGAACAAAAATTAAAAGTTAAATCCCCTTTTCAAATTAATTTACCTAAAAAGAATGAATTATAGTTAATAGAAGTTTGATAACAAGAAGGGACTCATATAAAGAAGTTACAGAAATGTGATGGAGGAATGATAACCAGGAAATGTTTATTGTGAAGGTGTATTTGTGTCATAAAAACATGAGGGAAATTTTTTTTCAGAAATCTAAGATGAGATTTGTAAATTCTTGAATTAAATTGAGCTTTTTTTGTGATTTCTCATCTACACCCTTTTACGTCTCATTTGTGGTCTGCATGTTTGATCAAGATTATGTTTAAAAACTTTGAAAAATAAAATCACTCTACTATTAACACTGAAACACAGAATGCAATTCACTTTTTATTGACAATTTTACTGACAGATCTGCATCAAGCTGCAGTGTTTATTGTTCAACCATGTCTAAAATAGTGAGCAACTGTAAAATGAAACATGCTTAAAGCAGCTCCAATAAATTTAAATAAATTGATAATTTCATGCAAGCTCAAAAAACATTACCAGTGGAAAAAAAAAGTGTTTTGTATTTACTTTCTAAATTGTGTTAACACTGTATGTAGTGCACTACATGCAATGGATTTTAATGGCTCAATACAAAGTACAATCAGAACCACATTTCATCTAATGTATACCTATTTTAAGGAGGTCACTTGACTACAAAACTGTAACAATGATTTACATAATTACTTTAAAGTCAGAAAAACACCAATATACAGTATATACAAACCCCAAAGGAATTAAAATGTCTCAGTTTTGGGATATTTATTTAAACACTCATTTCAGAGGATACCTGTACCAGTCCCCTTTTGTACATGGCACAAAGGATGAAGAGGCAGTCAGAGGACCATTCCATGTGGGATATCTGGTCCAGGCAGGTGTACAGCTGCAAGATCTGCAAGGTGCTTGTGTCTCGAATCACCAGCCTGTACTGCACACAGGAAGCCTAGAGAGTGCAGACAGATTTACAACATAATTTCCAACATTAAATGCAAGTGTAGAAGTGCATCCTGGGCTATGTTGTGTTTGATGTACAGTACTTTTTTCATAAGGATATGTGAGATGTGAACATTTATGGAAACTGCAGAGCACTTCGAAGCAACAAGAATATGATAGAAGAATGTTATCTTTTTTTTTTTCTCATAACAGTTATTTGACTGCTGACTAACACTGGATGCATTTTGGCAGTGGACGTTTTGAGTTGTAACATGGTCACACTGTCACAATAAAGGCTTTTTAACTGCTGTAAACAAAAGTGACTTAATGTATCCATGCAAGTTACAGAACATAGACCGTTATCCATTTTGAAAGTACAAATTAGAAACTTGTATTTACATATATGTATCTTAACCACTTACCAAATATTTCCCATCTGGGGAAACTCTACAGAGTTGGTTGGATTGTTTGAAGATCTCAGAGAAATTCATCTTACAATCACAGAAACTCCTACAGAGAAGAAATTTAAAGCTGTCACGATATTTTAAAGGATACCTGAATTTCCACACACGTATGAAAAGCTCAGGAGACGGATAGGTTTTAACTGTGAACCTATACCAGCAAACTGGTGTAATTTATGAATATTAACACGAGATGGCGCCGTAAACCACCAAAACATAACATGCTTTTTGTAGCAAACTCATGGTCAACACAGTACATCCCAGACAGAAACACTTCTCCTCCTATGAAAGGTTGTTTGGAAACAGTAGTTTCCAAACAACCTTTCCAACGTAAACCACAGCTAACACGCTTTGAAACACGACAGGAGCTAACGTAGAAAACACATACTGGAAGGTAGTCAAGTTAGCGTTTTCAATATCCATCTACAAGAAAAATACAGCCACGCATATACCCTTTCTAAAGTGAAGAATTAATTGCTTCTTTGTCATGTTGCTATCGATGAATTTCAGATTTTGTAACACCGTAAATAGAAATTTAAATAATACACGAAATCAGCAAAGTTAGCTGACATTCAGTGATGTTATACACAGGTCTCGTCTACCACTAGGCGTTAGCATAAAACGCCACTAGCAACTTAGCAGGTAGCTAATCTTTAGCAGCTTCCCACTCGGTGTTAAGGCTTACCTCTAATGACAGCTCTGTTGTGCTGTTTACATAAGAGACTCCAAATGGCGAACAATTCAATTAGAAAACCTTTTTTCCTCGCATGACTGTGTTCGGAGTGCACACTGCTTATCTGTAACAGGATTGTTTTGTATGAGCGAATGACGGTCCACCGGTAACGCTATTGTCCAATCAACAACGACCTTCTGCGTATCGCCTTCTGGGAAATGAAGTTGATTTCACGGTTTCCTATTTGGTCGTTGAGTAAGGGTTTGCGTGTTTACGTGAGCGTGTGTTTTAAATAAATATAGAAGGTTTTTTTTTTTATACTTTGGAACACAGATTTTGAACATATTATATTTTCCAAATTATGAGCTATATTCTTATTATATTTTTGTTATATTTATGATTGTTTATCGATATTTACTGAATATAAGCGCTGCGTTGCCTTGTAGTTAAAAATATATAAAATGTGAACTGTCTTTATTAGCTTCTACCAAACCTTTATCCATCTGATGATATAGAAAGGTTTCCCGCTTATGTGCACCCAAACCCCGCTTCCACCTCCCTGCTTCACCCAGCGCAAAAAACGCTTCACCTCCTTCTTGGTCTCTTCCAGTAAAGCTCACATTTCCCTGTACAGCATGCAAATCGGTTTTCCTCCTGTTTCATCGTAGTTAATTACTATTCTTAGAAAAGTCAATCATCTCCACCTACTGCTATCACAATGTAAACTCGGTCGATATTTTTTGTTTTTTCTATTGTTGCTGTTTTTATGGAAAGGTCGCTCTCTTGGCATGTTCGACAATAAACAGACAGATGCTGCGCGCAACATAGTTCTTGAGTGTTTGGACTGGAATAATAACCTTCAGGTACGTTGTCTTATTTACATTTTGCTTCTATCACAAATGCGATTCAGCTTTTGTGTAATTATAACAGGTTGTCGTTCATCGACAGAATTATTAGTTTACATGTGTTGTATGGTTCGTAAAATGCAATTATAGCTTAAATATAAAACTTTTTTAAAACGAATTTACTGACAGGAAGAATTAAGCTTTCTTTAGAAATGCACTTAGCTGGCGGTTCAAAATCTTTCTGTTGTTTTCTTGATTTTACTGCGCATTATATTGGTCGAGATAATACTCTCTTTTTTTTGTTGCTTTATTTTTTTGCTAGCAATTTAAGGCCTAGTAAAATAATCTATTGTTTGAATCAAAACAGGCCTCAGTAATAATTTTTCCTGTATATAGCTGCATTTATGGGCCCGACTGCGCATTGTAACGCTTTAATTTGGGGTCAGATTATTTCAGATTTGGGCCGCTGAAAGTATATTTTTTAATTCCTGACTTTTTATCATATACTAAAGCCATATTATCGGTGTCTTAATTTTATGATGAACATTTGCGAAAGGCCAGATTATAGTTTTTATATGTATTAATGTTATTTAAATAGTTAATTTAACACTCTTGGGGTTCGTCCGATTGAATCCTCATGGCTGTGGATGATCGAATCTAAAACTATTTTAAAATTAATTTCTTCTCAGTTGGGACTGTGTATTTTTTTTGTAGGACTGGCCCTTGGGAGGGTATAGGGTGTATGTGTCTGCGTGCGTGTGCGTGTGTATGTGTGTGCGTGTGCATGTGTGCGTGTGTTGTCATGGGTGCCGTAACCTGGGAGTGAAGACAGAGACAGGAAGATATCGAAATAGAAAACAAAGTCAACTAAGACATTAATTAACATCTAGCGTACGCTTTACTTTAGACAAACACGGGAATTAGTAAAATCCGTCTCGCAAATGACAGACACTGAAATATTCTGACAACACTCCATATGATTTAAATCTGAATCACACTTTTGTAAGTCAGGTTATATAGTTTCACCATTTACAATGATATTGTAAAATTTCGTCCGTATGATTTTACAAGAATGGTTTCTAAGCTGCATTATGTTTCCTTACCATGTGAAAACTATTCATATTTTATCATTCTTATTGACAAAAGGATAACAAGTGGTCAATCTAGACTTAGTCTATATGAATAATAAGTGATGAATAGTAAGTATAGGCTTTAGGACTGTTGGGACAAGAAGACTTCCCTTTTCCGATGAACAGGAGAAGTTAAAAAAAAAAAAAAAAAAAAGGAGACATCATCTCTGTGGAATCCCAATTAGGTCTCAGCTGCTCCAAGCGCGGAGTAGATCTCTGAGTTTAACCTGCTGAGTTTCCTCTGGTCGCGATGATGTCTCGTCGGGTCCCCTGGGGTCCCTGGGGGTCTGGACGAGTCGGGAGTGGGAGCTGCGTTCTGCGGCGCTTCCGCCTCAGGTAGAGGGGTTACTGTCGCACTGCTGGACAAAATACTGAGGGTGTTTGTATGGTGCGGGCTTCCTAACATTTATCACACAGCCTCTTTTCTATCTTATTTTTTCTGTGACTTCGTTTCACGTGAACAGTTTACATGAGATGACTCCATACGTGTGGTCATGAAAAACGGCCTTTGTTCTATGTGATATCATGCTTACTGAGCCATATCTTCAGTCAATTCAGACCAAAGTGAGGAAGGTCACATGTAGAAGGAGATAAGACAGCAACGCAGAATGGAATAAAATCGGAGGTATTCATTTTTTTATAGTCAATTTCCACTAACAGTCCTGTGTAAACCTGCAGCCAAACTTCACTTATATTTTGCAGAGAAATGGTTTGCATTTATACTGTTTTTCAGCCTTCGCCTTTAAATCCACTCGCCTTTCCCACACTTTTTCTTCTGCATGTTTTCAGAGGGGTTACTAAGGGGATAAGACATTGCTGTGAATAGAGAATACTTTTGTTAGCTGCAAACAAGTATGTCCAACTATAGATTTTGTCCATCTGTGATACGGATGGAGGCCTCCCACTGACCCTCTTGTAGCTCATTTGACTTGTAATTTGTCACAAACAGTTTTACTTGATGCCTTGATGTATTTTCACTCATGTCATTGTGAAGAGACTCGGATGCCCCTCTTGCACGTAGTCAACATTTATGAAACTATTAAGGCTGTATCACCTAAACACAAAGTGTCCATGCAAAGAACATGTGGGTTTAAAATTGCTAACTTCTATTTAAGCAATTTTTGTTATTCATTTGTGCTCCATAATGTCTGAACACATTCTAATATCTCCAAAGCAGCCTGTGGTTTTTTTAGCCAGATGAGATGATGTTCAGACTTTGCAGAGAGGAAGGACGCTTCCCCTCAGAGTGAGATGGTGATGAGACCGGCAGGTTTAGGCACGCCCTGGCCTCCTGACACCCTGTGCCACCTCACTGGGACTACATTGGTGTGATCACACCTGGAAGACTGTGTGTGTGTGTGTGTGTGTGTGTGTGTGTGTGTGTGTGTGTGTGTGTGCGTGTGCGTGTGCGTGTGCGTGTGCGTGTGCGTGTGCGTGGGTGGGTGGGTGCGTGGGCATGTGTGTGTTTGTGTGTGTGTTGAACAGCTTCCCTTTTGAACGCTGATTAAATGATCATGGAAAAAGTTAATCTTTTTAGATGTTTTTTTGCAGTTTTGCTGCCCTTTATAACTGTTTGATCGTATGTGGGTGTGTGTGTGTGTGTGTGTGTGTGTGTGTGTGTGTGTGTGTGTGCGTGCGTGTGTGTGTGTGTGCTTTGCAGAGTGATTTGCCCATCACCAGACTGCCCATCCTCTAAGATGTCCCAGTCCACCATCACTGAAGAAGGAGGCACCTTTGAACACCTGTGGAGCTCCTTGTGAGTCTTAACAGCATCTGCTGATGATTGCTTTAATTTCTGTATGCCAAAGTCAACATATTTTCAAACAATGTAATGGTTTTATTAAAATGTGTCATAAATAAGTAGAAAAGGAAAAATCACCAGCCGTCCAGATTTCTTGTGTCTTGAGTCTTATGTTATCTACACGTGTATTTGATTATTTACGCACATGAATAACTGGAATTTTTTTTTTAACCTGGATGATTGCAGTTCTGTATCTTAGTTCTCTTATATCATTTTATTTATTTTATCAGTATAACGGCATCAAAAAAAATTTTCAAACAGAAGTAGTCAGCTGGTCCAATGATCTGTAAATTCTAGTGTTATACATATATCTGGTTTGAATGAAGTGTAAAGTTGGGGATTTTTTTCAGACAGAGTGGTCTAATCTGTGATATCACACAAAGATATACTTGTCAATGTTCATTTTTCATTCACTTTTGACAACTTATCCCTCTTCAGTGGCCCAATGCTGTGTGTTCACAGGGAACCAGACAGCACCTACTTCGAGCTCCCCCCAGGCAGCCATCCAGGTGAGCGTCCTGCACTCTCTAACAACACCTCTGGCAGCCACCACACCGGTGCTGAGGGCTCCATGGACGTCTACCACCTGAGGGACATGAATGACAACGTGATGGTAGGAACATGATAGCATTAAAGCTTCCCTTGTGTAGATGCTACAGCTTTGTTTAGTTGGCTGTTGTTGGGTATCAGATATTATGGTTTCTTTAGGAAAACATACACACACACACACACGCACACACGCACACACACACACACACACACACACACACACACACACACACACACACACACACCTGTTTCTTTTTTGTATCGTTTCACTTTTTCCCTCCAGTGGTGAGGAGATTCCCTCCTATTCAGTTTCCCTCTCCTCTGCAGCCCTTTCCCTCTCTCCACCAGTTCCCTGCTGAGTGCCCTGTAGGGACTCTGTGTGTTTGTGTGTGTGTGTGTGTGTGTGTGTGTGTGTGTGTGTGTGTGTGTGTGTGTGTGTGTGTGTGTGTGTGTGTGTGTGTGTGTGTGTGTGTGTGTGTGTGTGTGTGCGTGTTGATAGAGGTATAATTAAAGCCTAAGCCAGGGCCCCCTTGCTGCTTTGCAGTAGTCACCTGTAAGCAGAGGTGTGTTCATGTGCGTGTTTTTGTCTGTGTGCATTAGCAAACATGCACATATGCTTACACCTCAATATTATAGTTGTTGATTAGAAAATTATTATCTGCAGACGTTATGGGAAATTAATTGACTGTAAATAATTAGCCCAGTTATGATCTTGGACAGCAAGAATCTTACATTTTTAGAACAAGACAAATAAATACTTCATCTGTTTTCATGTTTCCTTCCCCTCTTGATTTTGAATATTGGTGGGATGTCATCTTTCATCGGGCCTGCCTGGGCCTGTCTGGCTGGTTAATGAACAATCATGACAGAAATAAGTGGGAGGAGCCCAGATTTGTTGTTAGATGCAACATAAGGTGAGAAGGCCTAGTCAGGAAAGCGAAAGAAGTGAAGAGCCACAGGACATCCTCCTCCTCCTTCATGTCCTGCTCCACATAGCGGTCAGTTACCCGCTGAGGGTTCAGCTCTTTTAATCATACTTGACCACAACAGAGTGTAAATCCCATGACAGCGAGGAAAAGGGGACTGCACGCAAACCTCCATCTTATGTTTCGGGAGCCTTAAGATGCTGTGTGGTGTGGTGAGTTCTGGTTATGTTCTGTCATTTACAGAACATTTTATAAATGTTTGAAAATAACTTCTTTGTCTCCTCTGGCAGCAGAGATGATTTGTGTTATGGAGTGTGGAAGTTCTAGTGTCATTAGCTTTATCATTCTAGCTCATTAATCAAATGTGATACTATTGAGAGTGGCTTAACAATTTAAAATAAATGTGTTTTGATATATAGTTTGTGTGTAAGTGACATTAAGATTTGTTTAGAGTATATTTGTGTGTGTGTGTGTGTGTGTGTGTGTGTGTGTGTGTGTGTGTGTGTGTGTGTGTGTGTGTGTGTGTGTGTGTGTGTGAGAGAGAGAAAAAAGATGGGAATACATGCATCTGATACACTGCTTTTGTAACTTTCCTTCTTCCTTTGTGCACGAGCATATATATATATATTATAGTTGTTATATATATATACATATAATATTTATATATATATAAATATTATATATATATTTAATATTTATATATACAATATTAAACATGTACAGGCACACAGGAATGTAACTTCCAGTAACTGATGTGTGGGTGTGGTCTCACGTTATTGAGCGGGCTATATAAAATTACCGTTAGGAACACAAATCAATGAGTTTTGATATTTTCTGTTGACCGTCACATCACTGTTCAGATCAGAGCAACATTTGGGCCTTAAGAAGAGGAATGCAAAATTTATTTGCATTTCTTTAGCTTTATTAATAAATCATCTGTCAAATGGACTGAATGAATGTATGCAGGTGTCACAGAGCCACGGCTCTTTTTTTACGCAGCAGATGCGAAACTTTGCTAACAGAAGATAGGCTCATCTAGGACACACCAGAATGGGCCAGAATCCCTAGATTTACATATTGCAGACAATGAGATCTTTTCAAGTCCTCTTATGCCTTCATTAGAGACACCACACAAGACATCCACAGTAGATGAAATCTCATGTGCTGGGATTGGCACATCACAGATATTAGATGCGGTAGACTTGTTTTTCTCCTGCCTAAAGCTGCACCTTTGAACGCATTTGGGATGCGTAGCCGCTTCTCCTTTGGGGACTATTTTGGCATGAGTCCTCAGTATGCTGAGGTCGGAGCAAGTTTTACACTAGTGGTGCTGCTGCGTTGTGGAGTTTCCCACAGTGTGAGTTGTTGAAAAGATTCGAAAAGATGATTCAGCTCTCTGAAAATGCAAAAGGAATGCATGAATCAATATACAAATTGTTTCCAATAGAAGGACAAGAAAACCAGGATGCATGGTTTAGTACATATTAAGAGTCACCACAGATTTCATGGAAAATGTGAAACAATGGCTTCTGGAAGCTGGAAGGCCTTATTCCACAAGATGGTTGTGTTACAGATTAACCAACTAATGAAAACTCAAATGTTTCTACCATTTCATCTGAGGAGACAGCTGTTGAATCAAACGGATAATTTTCCCACTCTACAAATGAAAGTGAGAGACCCTCTTCCCAGTAAAATAATGAAGCTACATTGGACATTCATTGGAAGACAACCAGATAACAGTGCATCAAATATAGGAGGCAGAGCAAGCATTAAATACTGCATGTGTATATATGAAGGCTGAGACTAAACTGCTGCTTTTGTGCAACAAAAACTGCTTAGGGGTAAAAAAAACCAAAACCTTAAGGACAGAATTAAATATGTGAAAAGAAAATGCAACGGGAGCTGGAAGCAAATCTACAGCTGTAATGGAAAAAGTGAAGACACCAGGACCCTCTACGGGATCCAATATTTGTTCCAGTTACCTGTTATGATATTGATGTTCAACCAATGGACAGAGCAACAAATGTTCATTTATGGGAAAGAAAAATGGAATCACAGCAGTGTTAATTTAGCAACAGTGTCTCTCTTCCAATGCAAAAAAGAGAGATTCAGGTTTTTGATAGTGACCCACTTTGTTACTAAACATTCATTAAATCCTTTGAGTGCCATATTTCAACAAAGAACCAAAGCCACCAAGGTTGTCTCCACTATCTGGAGTAACACACAGGAGGACAGCCAAAGGGACTTGTGAGAAGCTGCTTACATTTGGCTCCAGACAGAGGATTCAGGCAGGCTAAATCTCCACTTGAGGAGATGCATAGGAAACCGCAACATGAAATATTTAGAAATCGACTATGAGAATCTTATGTTTTACTATTTACCTTAACTGTATTAAAATACAGAGTATTCTACAGGAAGTTGACATAAATGTCAACTCAATGAGAATAAATCTTAAATTATGCTAAAATACGTTTTGCCAACAGGGGGCACCCTTAAGCAAAAAAAGCATTTTATCTCCTTTCATCACGTCTGTCTGTCCAGGCTGATGTCTTTTGGACAGGTTCCTGTTTACACCTTGTTATTATCGTTAATATCATTAAATCCCCACTAACATGTATTTAAACAAAAACAACTTAGCAAATAGGCCCAGAATCATGTCAAAATTCCCCAGCTGGTGTTTTGGGGCATCCATCCACCCATCCATCCAGCCATTCGACCATCCTGTCATCCATCCATACTCTACAGCACATGTGTCAAACTCAATGCCCGGGGGCAAAATGTGGCCCGCACATCATTGTATGTGGCCCACGAGAGTTCAAGAGGTCAGAGTGTCTAAAAGTAAATACGTATGTCAAAAGTGTGCTTTGACCAAAACTACATTTCCCACAATGCAGCAATTACAGTAAGCCCATTTTAACATTGACAAAAACATTTTGAGCAAAGTTTATGTCTGAAATTGTGTTTGATGTTACTTTTCTTTATTCTCTCCTTGATTGATGGAGTTCTTGGGTTTGATAACCTGAAAAATTAAAGGATTTATGTTATAACAGAGCAACAAACAAATAAATTTTTTCCGTGCAACTGTAATGTGTGTATCTTGAATACGTAATAAATTTGCAGTTATTTAGC
>NC_090777.1:16522500-16590000 GCF_040054535.1 Antennarius striatus | reverse complement strand
TAAGTGTTGTGATGCTGCTGAGAAACAGGTGAAACGAGAGCTGTGTAATTTGTCATGACCTGATGAGAGGTCTCCTCCTGGAGAGGTGTCACCTCTGACTGTCACACAGTTGACCTCCCTGAAACAAGAGAACCAAGACACAAACTGTGTATGCCCTCATGTGTCTGTGAGCATTTGGGCCTGCCTGTGTCTCCGTGTGATTTACTGAGGGGCTCCTCCTCAACTGCCTTTGCTCGAAGTAACCATGCGTGGAGACCTCCGTTACTCAGCCATCAGTGATGTAAGGAGATCACCCTCTGGACATTAGTGCAGTGGTCTTTGACCCGCTACTTCTCATTCTCCATTTCTTTCTTCCCCTGCTTTTAGCATGCATGACTGTCACTTGTGGCGCCTAAAATTTCACCCAGTCCTCTTTTAAAAAATGTCCGTCATCTCCTTTTCTTCCCACTTCAGGCCTTTCTCACAGCCAAGCCAATGCAACAGAAACCCAGTGACATTCTTTTGAATAAGAGCAGCTCTGAATCTTTGTAGTGATTTATAAAGTAAAAACATCATATCGAAGTACCTCTGCCAACAGACTTACTGATTCTGTTATTACTCCACCCTGTTGCCTCCACCCTGCCCTCCTTTTGCCACAAACTCCTCTTATCAGATGTGTTTGTTTGCACAGATTATAGTTTGAAAGAGATCCCCGTTCTGTGAACAAAGACAATGTCTTTGAATCTGTCTACCAGTATTTTTTTTTTTTACCTAGAAGGGAAGACACAAAGAAGTTGTTGACTGGCACAGAAGTTAATATATAGATGATGGCACAGACAAAAAAGAATTGCGAGGAAACCTATGATTACTCAGATGCCTCTGCTGCCTTTAAAGAGGAGGGATTAGAATAAGAGAGAGAGAGAGGAAGGGTAATTATTTTTATCTTGCACATCTGATTATGAGATTGGCAAAGCATGTGGAGATGTATTTAAGTGTTATTACACAATAGATATATGACAAAGACTTTTTGGGGGGATTAAAAAATGTCTTACCACTTTCAAGTGACATGTATTTTGTCATGTTTCTCAGAAAAATACAGCAAAAAGTCAAGTGTACATAACGGTTTGCAAGGGTATGTCAGAAGTCAGTGGTAAAATGTCCTTAGGGCTTAAATCATGTCAACAAGTCATTTTAAGAGTGTTATGCTTAAAAGGCAAAGGGATTATAGTCAATCCCCCCAGAAAAACTGTTCTTGTGAAACTGCAGGGTATTCCCCCAAAACAACACCATGGCAGCACGAGGTATTGTGTGTTACTGCAATATAACATGCATTTACTGTATATCTGAGTGTGTCTATTTATACATAATTCAAGCCTGTGTTTGAACATGCTTAAAAGAAAGGATGGTTCTGTGAAAAAGACTGAGTCACCTTGATTGAATGAGGGAGTCAACAATTTCTGGGTTTAGAGTTGATTTCTTGTGCCCCCAGGCAGTAAGGAGGACCTGCCTTATGGGGCATAGTAACAATAATCAGACCTGCAACCATACAACACACCCCATTCATCGCAACTCCTCTGCCTCCCAATGAAGTAGGGAGTCACAGTGTTTTGGGAGATTAAACGAAAATGCCTGTTTTGTCAAACGTTTTGCTTGAAATCCCTCTTCTCAAGTTGTCAACTGATAAGGAAGAGACAAGAGACAATCGTAATGTTTCATCACACAGTGAGGTGATTCATGAAAGCTGGTCTGGTTGTCCATTTCTTGGCTCGTCAAGTCGATATACATAATGTAAGTGATAATGGCTGTGAAATCCTGCCACTCTCCAGCATGGCAGATGTTTCTTGGCGTGGTGGTACTGCGGCTGGAAAAGAGATCTTACACCTCAGTCTTGTCAAATAATAAGACCTCTCTCCATAAACTTACACTTTCATGCGCGTGTGTGTGTGTGTGTGTGTGTGTGTGCGCGCGCGTGCGTGCGTGTGCGTGTGTGTGTGTGTGTTCCTGATACGGCGTGCATCAGGAATGGGAGGTGTGATGCGGTGGCTGCGGGCTCATGCATGCATTGCAAGGCAGCTTGTCAGGAGCTGTTCTTCCCAGCTATTAGCCTCTCACCGTTAGAAAACACGTCCCAACAGGCCCCACAAAGCATCTTTCCCTTCCTTTCTCCATGCATCATCTTTGGCCACATTACCGCTGGCCTTCCTGCTGAGCGTTAGGTCCTGGAAATACTTCAAAGTACTTGAAGGTGTTCATTCATGCAGGGGTTTGTGTGATTTGGATCACTCTGTCACACAAACGCAAGAGCTTTTCAAAGCAGTTTGAAGCACTTACAGAGTCAGTCACTAGATGTTCAGTCCAGTGACATTTCATCAATCCAGGAATCTGATTATTGTTTGCTCTCATTTGCTGTGTATCCTGTAACAGTAGACAAAAACGTATGCAAGACATCAAGTCTAGAACATAGAACTTCAATCCAATGCTTTGCCAGTACTGTGAAGGGATCCAAGTGAGTAGCAATCAGACCCCTGATTAACTTTTAAATAATATTTTACTATTTAGCTCCTTATTACATCGTGCCGCAAATTGTTTGATTCATTATTTTTACATTAGAAGTCAATCAAATGACTCCCTCATTTGAAGTCATCAATTTTCAGGGTTAAATTTTTAAACAGAAACAAGTTTAGACAGCATTTGCTGAAATATATTTATATATCTGTTAAATCTGTGTTTTTTAACTTGATGTCACATAGAGAGTTGCTATTCTTTTCTTTCCTGATTTGAGTCTAATATAATTGCAGTTTCTAAAATAAGGAATTACGTGTGTCTGTGTGTGTATGTGTTTGTGTGTGTGTGTGTGTGTGTGCGCACGCACACGCATAACATTTATTTAATATTTGGACAGTTAAGCAAATTTGCGGCGGGCAAGCTGCTGCTTGCACACATGGATGACAATATAATAATTATCACTCCGTCTCCAGGAGCTTGTTGGAACCTGTCTTCACTGGTCTACTGTAAGAAACATTTAGTTATGGATCGATGATGAAGACTCAATTAATTGATCTATCAATGGGATTGCTATGAAGTTCAAACGAAAAATAACTAATGTGAAGATGATATATAGTTCTATAAAAGGTTGACTGCCCAACAAAGTCCTTGGACGAATCCCTGGGTGTGTTTGTTCAAAGGCCAGCACGTTTGACTGAATGTTTTTGTTCTTTTTTTATGTTTTTTTTTTGGATGCACAGTTATGTCCAGACACAAAACATCCAACTTGAAGTTTGTTAAAGAGACTTCATCATTGTCTCCTCCAGATTCAGGAGATAAAATCAAAACTAAGAAAGTAATTGTCTTTAATTAACTTTACTTTCTTAATTATCTCTTTTCTCTTTCCATCCCTTCATCCTCAGCTATGTCCTAAATCAAGCGAGGATTTTCATCAGATACTTTACTTTTCTATTAATGAAACTGTAGACCCACAGAGTGACATGTGTGTGCACACATGCCTGTGTGTCATCAATGCATGTGCACACTAGTCTGCGAGTTGGACGAGTTGAGACTACTCCCATGGCATCCCATGAGAAGAGTGACAACGCAGAAAGTAATTTACGACTACCATGTGGTGTATAAAACAAATCTTCAATCACAATATGAGTAGATTTCAAAATGATAATGGCATCTACATAATAATGTAGATGAAAACATCCATATTGTAAATATGGATGTAAATATGATTCCTATTTATTGTCTCTTCAGGTAGGTGACACTATAACACAGTATTCTGCTTGAATATTTGTACACAAGTAAAGTAAAGCGCTACAATGACAGAATGTTATCATCTCTTCTCTGACTGTATTTGCTGTCCCTCCTATAAAATGCTTAAGAGGTTATTAAAACTCTTTCTGGTGTAATCAACAGCTTGAGACATTAAATGCAGTGGAAGTCCTGCTTTTCCCACATCTGCTTAAAGTCTGTTTTTCTGGTTTTGAATCTCATAGACATTATTTATTCACGGTATGGACAGGTTGTTGAGACTTGTCCTGGACAGCTAGGTGGGAAAAGGTAATGTTGCGCACAGGTATTTCCATTACCCTCAAGGGATTGCTTATTCCTGGAGTGTGCGTGTGTGTGCATGTGTGTGTGTTTGTGTGTGTGTGTGTGTGTGTGTGTGTGTGTGTGCGTGCGTGCGTGCGTGCGTGTGTGCATGTGTGTGTGTCTGCTAGGGGCTTAGTAATGGTGTCACAACAAGGTATCCAAACAGCTTTAGTCTGACTCTTTCCCAGAGGCTGTCAAATTGGAGTCGGGAGGTCCCATGGGAATAAAAAAAAAGAAGTTTAAATTTCAGTGAGAAAAACAGGAAAAAATTATTTGTTAAATTCACATAAAGTTAATTGTAATTGGAGTTTAAAGAATTATGTTCTACATTATTGTATGAAGAGGAATAGGCGTTTTAGAATGAACAAGAACTGTTATATAATATTATTGGACAATAATAAAGGACTAAAAAAGTTTACATTTTAGCAGGAGAGGTCAAAATAATCCATCCATCTTGGTCTAGACAAGACAAGCGTAGTTGTCTTCTGTAGACAACCCCAATCATCTCGTCTACAGCCGTTTTTTCCTGTTTGCGGGTCATGGGGGTTGCTGGAACCTATCCCAGCTGACTACGAGCAAGAGGCTGGGTACAGATCAGTTGTGTCACCAGCACAATGCAAGCCAAAATATTCTCCATATATCAAAGTCAAGTGGGTTCTCCTCAAGGCCTCCTCCTAACTACAGTGGTACCTCTACTTACGAAGTTAATTGGTTCCGGAAAAAATTATGTAAGTACAAAATTACGTAAGTAGATACGCGTTTTCCATGCAAATGCCCTAATCAGTTCCAAGCCCACAAAAATTCTGACATGAATGTTTTATAAAACATAAAAATGCATCAAAACATGTAACAAATACATGTTACGATTAGATTATTACACAATAAATGAGAGTTGTTCATAACGTAAAAAACAAAGAATAGAGTAAAGAATAAAAATGACGGTCATTTACCTTTTACCAGCGATCCCCATTGTTTTTTGCCCTCTTGGTTCATCCGCTCCTGCCTCACGATGCCGAACAAGAGTGAATTCCAGTCCTAATTTTGAAATTTTCCGACCACCCACGTGATTCCTTAAACTCCTTAAACTTCCTTTTGTTTTAATAATGTGTCGATTGTAGATTTTTGGCCATATTCTTTGGCGAGATCAACCAAACGCATCCCTTTCTCATGCTCTTCTATTATCTCTTGCTTTGTTTGTATGGACAAAAAAACTCTTGTCTTCATCACTTTCTTAGGGTCTATAGCGAATACCTACTCAAAAAGTTATTATATTTGCGCAAAACTATCAGAACACCTCAGGGGTCGAGTGCCGAATGCGGAGACACTCCATAAGCACTGTTCTAGCTCCACAAAAAGGTGGAGTGGCATCCGTCTTAGCCAATGGGATGCCAGGAAGATACGTAATAGGTAATAGCCAATGGCAGAGTAGCTATGGGAATGTTGTGTTCAAGAACCTGTGGAAGATTCGAGTATCAGCCGATACTGTGTTTTTACATTACGTAAGTTGAAATTTCTTTCGTAAGTAGAGGTAATATTTTCCTGCTGAGCAATTTTGTAAGTAGAAAATTTCGGAAGTAGGGACATTCGTAAGTAGAGGTATCACTGTATCTCCGCAGTGTCTACATGTGATACAGCTGTTTTTATGTCTCATAAACTGAAATGACCCAAATGACATAATTTGGTCATTTTTACAACTATGTAAAGCTCACTTCAGAGCCACAGAAGACTTGAAATCAGGTTGACTGGTGTTTTTAGTGCTGAGTAAACTGAAAGTTGTTTTTTTTTAGAGGATGTCCCAACAGTTATATCTGTTACCATACAATAGTGGTCTTTAATACCAGCTTTCACAGTTTAAATCAAACATTAAAAAGATATTCATCCACGATTTTTGGTTTGTTAAAACTCATGCACCAAATAACGTATGATTTGATATGATCTTCAAGATCATGCCAGCACTGCTACATTTTTATTCAAAACCAATACAACATGTCCAAACAGGACAGCTATCACCTCCTTTTTTTCATGACGGCCCCTGTGTGATTCCACGGAGATTTTTTTTTATTTTGTTTGTGTTCAGACATGTTGAGCCTTTTTTGTCCCCTATCCCAGTAACATCTTTATTGGTGTAACATACATACACTACAGTACATAAACTAGCATATACTCATGGGATTTTTCTGCATACATATGTATGCACACACACAAACACACACACACACACACACACACACATTCATATTTTTACGTTCTTCTATCTTCTAGTTACACCTCAACAATTTGTTTTTCAACTTAAACCTTTCCTCCAGTTCTAGTTTCACATGGACCAGCATCTTAGCTCACAAACCTAAACCTACTAAATAATTATTTATTTGTATGAATTTAGTCTCTCTTAACCAGCTACAATTTCTATGTATAGATATAAATGTATCAACAAATTTCATACTCCCCTCATGTATTTAGACTAGATAGGAGCACCTGCCAAATATCTCAATATTTATAGAAATAAAACATCTTAAGATTTGGCTTTAGTTCCATTCCCTATGATTGACTAGTTGCAAAGTTCTGAGAATATGTAAGTCATGCAGCTGATTCAGTTTCACTTTCTCTTATGCAAAATAGGTACTTATCTCTGGCCCTCTGTGTTTTCTTTTCCCACACAGTACTCTCCGATGCTGAAGAAGCTCTACTGTCAAATTGCCAAGACGTGCCCAATCCAAATCAAACTGTCCTCCTCTCCTCCACATGGAAGCATCATCAGAGCCATGCCCATTTACAAGAAGGCAGAGCATGTCACAGAAGTGGTCAAACGCTGCCCCAACCATGAACTTGGACGAGACTTCAATGATGGTACAAAACCTGGTTTTTTATAAATGATCATAAATGATTGGACTTATGATGGCAATCATTCTGGCTTATGGTATCAGCGAGACAAGAGGACAATTTTGTGCATGAAATTTTTTATAATAAAAAAACAAACATGGCGACACTTATGACTAACATCACTATGAACTCACTTTTCTTCTATCATTCTTTTCACAGGCCAAACAGCCCCGGCTAGTCACCTGATCCGAGTGGAGGGTAATAACCTCTGTCAGTACGTGGATGATCATGTCACTGGCCGGCAGAGTGTCTTCTTGCCTTATGAAACCCCACAGGTTGGTGCTTTATCATCTGATTTAGGAATTTTGCAGTGTTTCAAATATTTAAAATATTTGTTATGTAAATTGACTGGACTGATGTCTGGAATGTTGTTGAAAAATGTAATTTTTAAAAAATACGTATTTGTCGGCTGTTGATGGTACAAAAATCTACACATTTCAATTTGGCAAATAAGTCTGGTATTTTATACATTCAGCTCAAATCGGTTGTGTAAGACAACCAAGGAGACCGTTAAGTTCATACCAATGAAACAAGTAATCTCAGTGAAGTCCTTTATGAGGCGTTATAAATGAAGACACTGGGCATGTTGAAACTTCTACAGGATTAAAAAAAAAAACGTACCTGTGATATAGCCTGAGGAGGTTTGTCTCACCTCACAGGGAATTTCTCTGCAACACCGCCCCCTAGTGCTGGTTTGGTCTCACCTACTGCACGTCAAACTGGCTTGCTTGTGTGCAATTTAAAATAAGATTTGGGAATTTTATAATTCATTTGAATATGAAGAGCGATCAAACAGTTTGAACAACAAATAATCCCCTTGCTATTGCCTTATTAGTGATTTATCTCTCTGTGTTGTCAGGTGGGGACTGAGTTTACCACCATCCTGTACAACTTTATGTGCAACAGTAGCTGTGTGGGCGGCATGAACAGGAGACCCATCCTCATCATCATCACCTTGGAAACCAGGGAGTAAGTCAGTCGTAGACAACTCATTCAAGGTTGTTTGTTTGAAATCTTTGAATTGCCATTCGCTTTACTTTTTATTCTTTCTAGCAGTGAATACTTACCAGTAGGGCTTACCATGACAATGTATGCCTACATGTTACAAATAGATTTAGCCAAAGAGCGATAATTAATGTACTGATCCACAAAACGTAAGTAAACAGAGCTGATACACTGTAATCTTGACGAATCAATTTTGCTCTCAAATCATCTCCTCAGCGGTCAGGTGTTGGGTAGGAGGTCATTTGAAGGTCGGATATGTGCCTGTCCAGGGCGAGACCGCAAGGCAGATGAGGACCACTTCAGGGAACAACAGGCCCTGAACGACAGTGTGGGCAAAAGTGGGAATGCCAATAAGCGGAGTGAGTGGAATTAAACTGAATGATACTTTACATTCAAACTGACAACAGCAGTTAAAGATCAATGACTATTCAAATGTCACACCATTAGTCCAATATATCCTGGTCCTCAAGAAGAAATAAATTGTTTTTGGTTAAAACAATTAGTTTCTGTGTCTACAGATTTCAAACAGAGTCCGCCAAGTATTTCCAGTCCAAATAGTACGAGGAAGAGGCGACACGGGGAAGAAGAGATTTACTATATCCCTGTAAGTGTAATTAAGGCACTAGGATGATTTTCAATTCATTCATGAAATTTTATATCTTTAAAAGTCATTTCATGAAACACTGAAAACAACTGAAACACACAATGTAATGTCAACGTTGTGCATATGTGTAGGTGCGTGGTCGGGAGAACTTTGAGCTCCTGATGAAGATTAAAGATAGTCTGGAGCTGGTGGAGCTGGTGCCTCAGCCACTGGTGGAGTCCTACAGGCAACAAACACAGCAGCAACTTCTCCAGAGACCGTGAGTCCCTCCAACACCAACATCCATCACACCTGCTGGGGGAAACACACTCACCCTATGCATAAATGTATCGGTGAAAACGTTAGCTCAGATGGCAGTTGAAGTCTTTTTCTTTATCATGATTATCACAGCCTGTTAGTAAAATGAAAGGCTGAAATAAAGTTGAAAAATAGACTATAATTACCATTAACACACACTTAATTTAAGTCTAGTTGACTTCATCAAACCTTTGTGACCTGTTTTCACTAATACGTGGACACCTAACCTCCACAGCTTTTCTTCTCTTTTGTCTAGGAGCCACATTTCTTCTCCACCCACATATTCTCCAATGTCCAACATGAACAAACTTCATGGCCCTGGCAGCATTGGCAAACCACCCTCAGTCAACCAGCTGGTTGGGCAGCAGCCCCAGCAGCACCCCACTGCCCCAACCTCCATGACTCATATGGGTGAGTCTCTGTATTGAGTCAGATAAAAGAACAAATCTCAACCAATTTGTCAAAATACACTGTTGATTATAAAATGTCAAAGCTAAGAGTTCTTTGAGATACAGTATATTGTTTGCTTTCATTGATCACCCATCACCTTCTTCACAGGTTCAAACATGCTCAACAACCACCACATGCAGGTCAATGGTGATATGAATGGTGGCCACAGCACTCAGACTATAATGTCTGCCTCCCACTGCAGCACGCCCCCTCCGTATAACCCTGACCCCAGCCTCGTCAGGTACCTCACCCTGCAATGACACTCCTTTATTCTCCTGAAAAGGAGTGGCAGACAAGTATACTTGTTGGGTTAAATGCTGTATGAATGGATGCCACATTGAAGCCAAAGCAACTACTTGGCATGGCCGTATTTGTACAAATGTATTCAGTTTTTGGAGAGAATCCCTTTTCTACTGGAATGTGTGGATGGAACTCTGTTATGCATTTGATTTGATTACAAAATAGTGGCTTTCCAAAGGTTCACAAAAGATTCTGACATCCACGGCTTGTACCATAATGCAGGTCCAATGGAGACAAGACTGATGGAAAAAAGTCTTTTCATAATAGAATTGAACAAAGACATCACCTGGAGAGATTGTGGGAGGTAATTTTAGAAATGTTCCAAGCAAAAGTGAAAAGTGTTTTACAGCTCACCCCAAATACCTACTCAGTTGTTGTAAGACTCCACTCTGGCTGCCAGAACTTTTGTTACATCAACCAAAAACCCAACCTACAAACTGTCTGTCACAGACTTACATTTAAAATCATTCATATTGTGCTTGTGTATAAAACCATTCATTGCCATGCACTTCATTGATTTTTTTTAAAAAAACACAAATTTCTATGTTTAAATTCTTTTTTATTTTTCTTCATGGTTTTAAATTATGTGTTAATATTGTCATTTTTATATCTAAACATTGCTTTTGCAGTTTAAGAGTATTTTACTTGTTTTTAGACTGTTATGTGTATTGTACAGTTAAATTGCACAGTCAGCTTATTTCTCAGTCACATTGTATGTTGCCATAACTTTAATATCTCATGTATTTATAATAAAGGTTGTTCATCAAAGCAAGAATGGCCTAATGAATTATTAATAAAATGTTTGCTTATGGTTTCACTTCCATTGCATCCATGATGTTTAGATGTGTAATTTCCACACACACTCATTTTGTGTCCTAATCCTTTCACTGAGATTTGAAATAAAGTAATAATAGCTTGAATGCATACAGTCGGTGGATAATGATGCAGCCTGACAGGAAGCAGTGCTGTTCCATCTGGTTCTATCTAAACATAAGTATTTACTGTAATTATCTATTAGGGTACTTGTAATTTTACTCCAGCTTCACTGCCCCTTTTGTTTTGTTGTTCTTTTCTTTTTTTTCTTTTTTTTGTAAATCGTACTCCTACTTTAAGCTTTGTAGTTGTGTACTAGTATTAGTCTAAGCATCCCTGCTCTTCTCCCCATGCAGTTTTCTAACCAGTCTGGGCTGTCAGAACTTCACTGAATACTTCACATCCCAAGGCCTCCAGTCTATCTACCATCTCCAGACTCTCTCTATGGAGGTAACCAATGTGATCTCTGTAAAAATAATGATTAGGATGAATTAAATTTCCTTTGAGTATGGAGCTTCACAGCAAACACAGGGAAAATGAAACAACAAACACTAATACAGAGAATCAAAACAAAAACGGTGGTGTTATGTTGCTTGCTTTTTGTGAAGGTGCTGTATTTTCTGTATCTATAAGCAAACACACAATGCAGTCTAATTTTCTGTCATTTATCTTGCAGTATCATTCTTCTTTCTTGTCTGTGTGCCCTCTCCAGGATTTAGGTGCATTGAAAATACCAGAGCAGTCTCGCCTAGCCATCTGGCGAGGTCTGCAGGACATGAAACAAGGTGCTGCCCTGCAGTTGCCGGCCTCCTCCTCTCACCACCACGACTATCACGGCCAACAGCTTCTTCGTTCCAGCAGCAACATGGCTGCTAGTGCCATGGCAGCCATTGGAGCAGCTGGCGGGGATCTGCAACGTCAGCGAGTCATGGAGGCTGTTCACTTCCGAGTTCGCCACACCATCACAATCCCCAACAGGTCAGGGGTTGTTGGGACGCCAGGCATGTCCGCCGCTACAGATGAATGGGGTGACTTTGGTTTCGATATGCCTGACTGCAAGCTGTCACGCAGCAGGCACTCCATCAAAGAGGAGTTCTTGGAAAGTGACATTCACTGAGTTCAAATAGATAGTGGACTGTTTTGGCCTTATTGTTGTTGACATCAGCCTATTTACTGAGTAAAAGCTTGTGGATAGGGTTTTTAGATGTGCTAATAGGTATTGCTCTCATGTTTCATTTAGTGATTTTGCAGAGAATCAAGTTCACTTTTGCATGTGGGACATTTTCAGTGTATTACTACTATTTACTGTGCAGCCTTTATTTTATGGTTGTTCCAGCCAAAAGAACATTTAAGGGTGTCTCAGATCTAAATGGAAAAGACCATCGTTGCAATAACAATGTAAAGGCAATGCTGAACACATGTGGTCTGGACTTTTCTTTTGGGAACTACGAAAAGGGAAACACAATACTCACAGTATCACAGTGAAACAAAACAACAATGTGCAATGATACTTGACATATTTTTAGCATCTAAGTTCAAGGATTCTCGATGCAAAATGTAGCAGCTGTGATAAAACAGTTAGGTCTAGGTAGATGCATTATTTCACAACATGGTAGTTTCCCTATTGTGCTTGAATGCAAACAAGTTCTCAAATGATTTATTTATTGTTATCTCACTTTTCATTGACTTGTAAAAATGTATATACTGTACCTTATAAATGTTTTGGACTAGAAGTAGTTGATATGGAGTGTTTAGATTCCAAATAGTGTTGGTGGTACTGTTTGAACCAGATGTATAAAATTCAATGGTAAATCCACCACAGGGGAAATTAGTTGAACACATTTACAA
This sequence comes from Antennarius striatus, assembly GCF_040054535.1. Classification (NCBI taxonomy): domain Eukaryota; kingdom Metazoa; phylum Chordata; class Actinopteri; order Lophiiformes; family Antennariidae; genus Antennarius; species Antennarius striatus. The sequence goes on along the minus strand of NC_090777.1, from coordinate 16,577,732 downwards.
TAAGTTGATGATTCCTAGTCCCAGAATACCCATATCAATTTATTGTTGAAATTATGATCAGTGGGATTTTGTATTAAGTGTGTAATTATGAAAACACCTAATGAAAATCAGAGTTGTGAAATGTGTAATATCAGAATTATAACATGACATCCACTACTTTTTTTATTAAGTTGTAGGAAATATTGTGTGTTTACTGACAAAAATCAGTATTATATCTTAACAAGGATTTCATCATACTCATAAGAAAAATTCAGCGATACGTCCCGTTTTACTAAGACACAAGATAAGACAGTAGTATTTTTGTCTGTTTGAATTTTCTAGAAACCTTGCAGGGCAAGGTCCTTCTGACTATAGCTAGTTCTTCCCCTAGTGCATAGCCTGTATTAATAGTACTTGATTATGAATATTAAATAGTAACATTCCAATTTTATTTCTAAATTACCACACACCTACTAATTTAATTAATAGGGTACAATTCTGGTGTGTCAAAATATCTGTAGTAACTATATAACTGTATTGTTCGTTAATTTAAAGGTCTGCTCTAGTCCTAGGTATGATTCTGAACTTTTTACCAGCATTCAGCAAAACACCATGTTAAAATAATTACTGTAGTCACAATAATGTTTAAAAATTTACTGGAGAAGGTCCCTTTGCAAAGCATTAGTTTATTCTTCCAGAAAAAATATCAGTCCAGAGTCTATCGCGGATATAAACTGCCTTCATCAGTCTTATTCCTTAACTGTTCCAAAAAAAAGAAAAGAAAACATAATCTCCAGATAAACAATGGTGTCAATGCTATAAAATTTTGTAGCTCTCTGTCCTTGTGAGTTTCAGCAATCAATTGTAACGGTATCATGTTGTTGTTGACTAGTCCTGCCCAGAAATGTTACCTGCTGCCCTCTGGTGGAGCTTGTCTGGTAGTCTATTAGAGAAAAACAGTTTTAGACACCATTATTTTCAGGGAAGCTCATAATAAATATTTTCTATTACACAACAAGCTGTTTTACACACCAGAAAATTTTCATAGTTCATGTGCATTATTGATGTTATTTTCATTATGATTGTTGGTATCAAAGTTATACAAAAGAGATTAATGAAAACTGCATTGGTTACATAGACCCTAATTATGGATTGAATCGTATTAGTGTTCACACATTAACTACAACAGAACCATGACTGAATCACATTAATGCTAACATGTTCACAACAACAGAACCATGATAATTTTTAAACTGAAACATGTTCTTCATGAATTCTTTTTGTTCACATACAAATTTTCACCTACAGTACAAATTACCCACTGGTTACAGAAATAGCACTTTAATGCTTTCAGAGTAACAAAAAAATCATATTATTTGTGCTTATGATCAGTATTATGCATTGCCATAATGCAAATAGAAATAGTGCTTGTTTGTATATTCCTGGAAAAATTGTTATCAGTTTTGTAAAGATTCTAAAGTGTACCTACATAGCTATTAGTGTTCATCAGAGTCCATCAGTTTTTAATGTTGCGAAGTTGTTTTACTTAATCTTGTACATATTAAAATATTTGCCTCCCTTCAATGTGTCTCTTCATCAAACACAAAAATGATTTCAGTCCACCTGCTTTTATAATAAAATAACATTTCAGTAAATTGTCAAGACAACCCTATACTTGTACATTTTCAAGTATCAAGTATAATGTGCTCAGTAATCAGAATTAGAATCAGTTTTATTGGCCATCGTTTGTTGAAAAACAGACAAGGAATTTGTTTCCGGCAGGTGTAGTCTCAAACTGTACATTCATACCTTAATTAAACTATTCTAAATACTTCAAATACTATAAATAACTATACTAAATACAAATTTAAGCCCTTAAATAAAAAGAGCTTAAATCTGCATTACTGTACAAAAAATAGGCGCGCTGGTTTTCTGTCATAACACACAGCAGGCTTCAGTCTTGGATATGATTGGGTTCAATTTCGGGGCTCGATTATACAGCCTGGTGTAGAGTGGCATTATCTCGGAAGTACTGACGTGTTCACACCGAGATGCACTGTGGCTAGTTTAGCTAGCTAGGTAGAGCCGGGCAGTTACACAACGGCCGATTCAGGTAAGAAAAGGCTGCAATTGTTTGTTTTTACTGTAGCTTCAAAACACGAAGAAGAAGCATATAGAAATTCGAACTATTATGTAACATTTAAAGTAATTGTGTCATTCAGTAAATAAAGACGTGGTCACTAATATATAGTTTCATTTATAACCGGACTAGCAGGGGAGCCGCTAGCAATGTTGCACCGTATCTCCGGAAGTGAGCTGTCAGGGCTAGCCGCACATGTGACGGTACTTGTAGTTCATAGTTGCCCTGTTAAACGTATATTGCTGCGGAAAATTAAACATCACGAACTACATTTTGTCATAGTATACGTTAAAGGCGAACATCGCTGGAATTGTTGGGGAATGTAGTTTTCTTAAGTGAGTTAATGACCGCTGCGAGTTAACTAAAGCTCTTTTAAAACTACATAACCCAGACGGGAGACAATTTGGGCCAAAGGTTGGCTCGTTCGGCGCTCCTAAGGCTAACGTGAGTAATTTCCAAATAGCGTTAATATCATGTACGAAACTTAAGCTATTGTTTTTTTAACATTTGTTTTCATCGTTGCCATATTATAGTCTACTCTGAAAGCCTTTTTGATAAATACAACGCGAACACGGTCATTCTGACATCCGGCACCGTTAGCTACTTTTATAGCTAATGTTAGCCATACACAGAGACGTTTCTACAGTCGAACGTCGAACGTCACATTTTAAAAAAACATTACACTAAACTAGTTTATTCAGCAATTCGTTGTAATGTCGAGAACTTTGTCACCGTCTTTTTAAAAATGTCATCATAACCTACGATGCCATCTGTGAGCACCAACCAAAAACACTGGGGAAATTCTTGTTCCATTGGTCACACTGCCAGTAACTCGGGAAGGTTCTAGTGACACGTTGGATAGGGTTTGCTTTTCACTGATGAGTAAATTGTCACATGCATGTTAATTTTAACAGATCTGATGCTAAATTGTGGCCTTCCGGCCATTTCTCCCTCTTCGTATTGTAATCACATAATATCCTAATTACCACCGCAAGCAGCGGTTATATGTACCGTATAGATTAGTACAGTATTGTCAAACTGGTCGAGTTACTTTTTAAATACAAAATTGGCAGCGTATTTTTACACACTTTCCATAATTAATTAGTCTTCCTGGATTTGATGGTCAAGTCATTAAAACGCTGTCACTGTTTTTTGGTGCATTGAGAACATACCAACTACGTTGATTACTTTTAAAAGAAAATCAGTTTCAGTTTTAGTACTTTTTCCTTATTTATTAGAACCAAATCCAGTATGCCATATTTATATGACTACATCCAAATTTAAGGACCATTTGACTTTCTCTTGAAAATGCCTCCTGGCAGGGTAGATTAATTGAAATGCTGAAATCATACATGTACAGTATAATATTTGTGAAGACATTTTTGAAGGCTATCCCAAAGTAGTCAAATGAAATGACAGTGCTTTCACTGTTATTTAAGCAGAGCGTTATTTTCATGTTGTGCTTCAACATGAAATCTGGACAGAAAGCTTTCATCATCATTAATAAAATGTCAAGCAAGATTGTAAAAAGACATGGAATACCAGATTAAATGAATACTGATGTGTGTTTTGGAAGTGAGCTGGAAATATTTTAATGCATTTCTATAGATAGTGAAATTCATATTTATATATCCAAGAATGTGAGCCGTTTGAGTGCAACCCATAAAGTCTTTTCAGTCAGATACATCAAGCAACTTGTATTAAATCATTGTCTTTTTTCATTGGCAGAATGTCAGAAGGGGACAGTGTTGGGGAATCAATCCATGGGAAACCATCTGTAGTTGCTGCCTTTTTCACACGAATTGGACAGGTAACATGTCTGTCACATTCAAACATCAGTGTGTGGGAGTTATTTAGTGCCTAAACATTAAATTGTACATCTCTTGACCGTTATGTATCCAGTGTAATTACACTGATAACACAGTAAAATTTTCAACATTGTGATTTAACTTTGTGAGTGGCATCATAGACACAGACTCACATCACACCCAAAGATCTTGATCAGATTTAGGCATTATTTTATGTAATTTACTGAAAGAAAGAAAGAAATTTCCTGCTGTGAATGTCAGATTCTTTCTCCTGTATGGTAAGAAAGGCCCCCTCAGTAGCAATGTGCCTCAGCGTCTGTCTTCAGCAGTAGGAAGGTGTCCACTGATTTGTCCTATTATTATTATTATTATTATTATATATTTTTCCTATTATTATATTAGTATTTAAATTAGCTGGCTGAGTATGATATAGGACAGGGATTCCCAAAGTGTGGTGCGCGCACCCCCTGTGGTGCGCGAGCTGCTGCTAGGGGATGCGCGAGCTGCCGCTAGGGGATGCGCAAGTGTAATGGCAGCTGAGCACCTTGAAATACATAAATAATTAAATAATTTAAACACTTTTTAATGGAGGATTAACAGTTTAAACATTTAAATTCATTCACATAAATCATTTATAATTTTCAATTATAAACGTTTTGGGAACATTATAAATTAAAAAAAATACCCAAAATGCACTTGGCTTTCTCCTAGCTACATGTTAGCTTGTTGTGGTAGCAACAACAATAATATGCCGAAATGCATAACTGGTTGAAAACGGGCAGTCTTTCCGGTATTAAATCTGGGAGAAATGAAAGAGGACAGGATACATTGGCCACAGCTGAGAGCTGTGCCGTCTACCAAGCTGAAGAAATCGAGCAGGAAAAAGAGAGTGATAACGAGACAGGGGAAACTTAATATGAGGAGCACAGAACACAGAAAACTCACCCGGACACTTCATCGGGAGAAGGGGGTAAAGAACACAATGAGACTCGTACTCGAAAGAGAAAATATGATGTTGAACTTTGGCCTATGTTATTTTGGTTCTTTGTGGCGGAGTAGCATGTTTGTTACCATTTAATAACTGTTAGTTTGTTAAATAGGCCTATTTGTTACATAGTAATAACTGTTATTTATCACTCATCTGTAGTCGGCTTGCTCGGCGACCATTTTGACTTAAAATATTATTATTGTCATTTTTATATTGTTACTATTATTCTCCCCACCGTTTCTAAAGTGAGAGATCATTAGGCCCATTATTGCACAATCTATTCTGTGTTAAAAGGACCCTATATTATTAAACTTGATAACTATATGGCTATAAAGACTACGCCTTTTCTTTCTTTTTTTTTCCATGTTTCGGGCATTGGGGTGCGTCAGCTAAGTCGGGAGGTAGAAGTGGGTGCGCGGACTGAAAAGTTTGGGAACTGCTGATATAGGGTCATGGGTTTGAGAATACTTGAAGAACAGTATACATGAAGTTTAAGTAAAGGTTACGAAATCATTGAATGCCCAGTAAATGTCTCAAGTCACAGCCTAACCTAGCCTAGCTTATCCGATTGGGGCACCACAGACGACCCGCGGTTGTCATCTTATGGTGTGTCTTGGGCAATGAAATCTAGCAGCGCCCATCCCTCTCCAGGTTGCATCACCACAAAATTGTAGAGGAAGTGTTTTTTGAAACGTTTTCCTATTATTTTAGATTTACCAGTCATGGCTAGACAAGTCGACTCCATTCTATGCAGTGAGGTGGGCAGCCACTCTACTACTCACTGCTGTCTACATGATCAGAGTATACATACTACAGGTCAGTTTCACTCTTTTATTTCTATAAAGATTGATTGATTGAATAAAGTATCAAAGTTTTACAAAATGACAGTAAGGTGTTCATTCTGACTAAGCAATTAGTCATAGTTTGGCATTTTTCTGTGATTTTAATTGCTGTTTTATTTGTTATGTTAGTTTTCATTTTATTACCTGGCTCACATGTGTGTGTATGTACGGTAGTCCCTCATTTATTTTCACTCCAAGATGCACGGCTTCACTACATTGGTGATTTTTAGTAGGTAATCACATGATACCATACCGCATGCTATTGGCAGACAGCATCCGTGTGTGCGCTGCTTTCCGAGACTCGGGGACCGCAGCGCACTTCCGTGTATTAAAGAAACACTTTTTTTTTTAATGCAAAAGTGTTTTACACAGTCTATAAGACAGACATCAGGTGGTTTAATATCAGTATGGGTAGGGTTAATAAAAGTTTAAGTTAAACAAAAAAATAAATTTTCACTATATCGTGGATTTTTGTTTTCATGGGTGGTCCTGGAATGCATCAACCGAGAGTAACGAGAGATTGCTGTATTTGTATTGGAAAGCTGTGCATTTTCAGGTTTTAAATTCAGTGATGTTTTCTGCTGCTTTTCAGGGTTGGTATATAGTAACATATGCTTTGGGAATCTACCATCTCAACCTGTTCATTGCTTTTCTGTCACCAAAAGTGGATCCTTCGCTGCTTGATGAAGGTAAATTGACTCTGTTAAATGAGATCATGGATTTGAAGCATTGCTACATTGTTAACTCTACAGGAGGTTATATTCATTTGATTTTGCTGTCAGTATTTTTCAGGATTAAACTTCAAATTAAAGCTTTGACATACATAATGTGGAGGAACGTCAGTGTACAAGATATGTTCCCACAACCATGGAACAGATCACCTGCTACCATGTTGTATTAAAATCCTTTCAGTTACAAAATGCTGAGGAGTCTTGCCCCATTCATCACTGAGCTCGTCTCCATATCACACTACAAAAAACAGTTACTCTGACCCAAGACTCGTGTCATCGGTCCAGACCCTTTTTTATTGTTAATGTTGGCATTCTCTTCCCTTCACCATCTGTTTCTATCCTACAATGGAAAATTTCAAGAGTCTTTGTAAAACACAAACTATTATTGATCTGTCTCTTTTATAACCAGCACAGATGCTATTTGAAGTCTGCAGAGTTCTATGTTGTCATTGTGGCATCTATGTGACCATGCCCTGTGCCCCAATAGCATAGTCATGATTTGATTTAATTTTTTTTGGTCCATTTCTTCTGTTTACGTGTTTTTTTATTTGTTGTTGAAATTTTTAATCCTTGTGTTTTGTTAATAACTTTGAATTATCATCAGTGCTGTTTGTAAAGGTCAGTTCTGTATAATTAGAGTTGAGTCATTCTAAGAGATTTATAAGTAATTTTCGTGTGCGTGTTTGTGTGTGTTTTTGCTTCTTCTTTTTTCTTAAATAGTGCTGTTGATGGTTTGTTTCCTCTTGGTAGTTGCTCTTCCAAAAGATTACTCATCATGAAGTAATAATAACTTGTTAATCAACTGTAAACTTTTCCTGTAGATGAGGGTCCATCCCTTCCCACCAAGCAAAATGAGGAGTTCCGCCCTTTCATCAGGAGGTTGCCTGAATTTAAATTCTGGTGAGGATGACCTTTGCTCCCTAACCGTACCCATATGTCACTGGGTGATTCTGAAATACAGTTTTAGTCATGCAGAGGTAATTAAAAAGGTAAAAATGTAGAAACCAAATGTTTAACCATAAGCACTAGGCTAAATTTATCTGTGCCCTCATGTGAAATTATCAATCAATCAAGTTTTATTTATAAGGTGCTTAATCATGAAAACGGACATTTCAAAGCGCTTTAACAGACAGAAAAACCCAACTGAACCCCCCAAAGCAAGCATACGCGACAGCAGCGGGGAAAACTGCCTTGTTGAGGAAGAGACTCCAGGCAGGACCCAGACTCTTTTGGGTGGCCATCCGCCTTGACCGGTTGGGTGGAAAAGAAATACAATGAAGATAAAGACAGGGTAAGAGAAAGAGAGAGTGGCAGATCGGCCAAATGGAGTCAGTGCCTTATTGCCTTACTATGGTTATAGTAAGGCAATTTGATGCAGGTGCTGAAGTGGGGATGGGAAAGTCAAGCTGCGTTCACCGACTCCTGGGTTGTCGTCTTCAATATATCAATCAAGTTTTATTTATTTAGCGCTTAATCATGGCAGCAGATGATTCAAAGCGCTTTAACAGACAGAGAAACCCAACTGAACCCTCCAGAGCAAGCATAAGCGACAGTGGCGGGGAAAAACTCCCTCGATGAGGAAGAAACTCCGGGCAGGACCCAGACTCTTTTGTGCGGCCATCCGCCTCGACCGGTTGGGTGGAAAAGAAATCAAAGGAAGATAAGAACAGCATCAGAGAGAGAGAGACAGACAGAGAGTGGCAGATAGGCCAGATAGAGACAGTGTCAATATGGTTAAGGTTGCTAAAGTCAAGGCACAATTACAGCTGCGTGGATGACTGTATGGCGGCACGGAGGAAGAAAGGAAGCAGGACCCCAGCCGATGGATAGTTGAGGGGTGGTACTGGTAGGCTTGGAGGAGAAGGTCCACAGCACATGGAGAGATGAGGGGTGATACTGGTGGGCTCGGAGGTGCAGGTCCACAGAGGAAGGTCCACAGCGGATGGGCGCATGAGGGGTGGTACAGTAAGATGACACGAAGGAAGAGAGGCAGCAGGACCCCAGTCGATGGTTAGGTGAGGGGTGCTACTGGTGGATGGGAGGTGCAGGTCCACAGCAGATGGTCCACAGCGGATGGGTGGATGAGGGGTGGAACAGTATGGTGGCGTGGAGGAAAAAGGAAGCCGGACCCCAGCCGATGATTAGGTTAGGGGTGGTACTGGTGGGATGGGAAGAGCAGGTCCATAGCAGATGGGTGGATGAGGGGTGAACCTGAGAAAAACCTGTGAGGACATAGAGCACAGAGACTCCAGGGAAGAAGTTTAGTTAGTAGGATGTGATGGGAGACTTGGAGAGTGATATAAGAGAGGAGGAGGAGTAACAGAGATGGTTGGAGAGAAGGGGGAGGAGAGAGGAACTCAGTGAGTCTGGATGTTGAGTCTCCAGCAGTGTAGGTCTATATGAAAATAAATGTAGTAACCTAAGTTGCCATTAATTGTAAAATTTATGAAAAAGAAAAGTTTTAAGTCTAGTCTTAAATAGTGAGCGGGCGTCTGCCCCCCGAACCGAGGTAGGGAGGTGGTTCCACAATAGAGGGGCTTGATAGCAAAAGGCTCTAGCTCCCGTCCTACTTTTGTAAATTCTAGCAACCACCAGTAGGCCAGTATGTTGAGAGCGTAATGCTCTAGATGGATTATAAGGAACTAAAAGTTCCTTCAGATAGGTCGGTGCCTGGCCACGAAGGGCTTTGTAAGTGAGGAGGAGTATTTTAAAATCTATCCTAGCTTTCACAGGAAGCCAGTGCAGAGAAGCCAGCACAGGAGAAATATGGTCTCTGGCACTGGTCCTGGTCAGAACACCGGCGGCAGCGTTCTGAATTAGTTGGAAGAGTCTCCAGCAACTTTTTGGGGCAGCCTGAAAAAAGTGCGTTACAGTAATCTAGTCTGGAAGTGATGTGATTATTTGTGAGTTCAACGACAGACCCATACAAAGATGACACCTAGATTCCTTGCAGTGGTTTTGGCCTCAAAAGCGATGCATCCAAGGCAATTATGTCACAGGGCACTACATCCGTAACGGTTTTGGGCCAAGCACAATGTTTTGGTTTTTTTAAATTTTAATTTTATATACTGATTATAATCCCCGCAGGGAAATTAGTAGCACACTCTAGTTAGTTCAAATCAAATCATGCATATACAGTATATGTGTGTACAGGCCCTGAACACAAACACACACATGGGGCCTGTACGCATGCAGAGGAGGCAGAGTGGCGGGGAGCTCCTTTATTGGTGCGCCCCAAATGAGCAACTTGTAAGGGGGATGGTGCCTTGCTCAAGGGCGACTCGGCAGTGCTCCCGAGGTGAGCTGACACCTCTCACTGTCAGCTCACCTCCGGGTGTTCTTTTTGGGTGGGAGCGGTAATCGAACCGCCGATCTTTGAACCATTGGACGACCAGCTCTACCACGCGCTCTACCACTGAGCCACTGCCGCCCCAATGACTTCAATTTACCAGAATTTAGATGCAAAAAGTTATTGGTCATTTTTATTGGGGATTTTTATTAAGTTTGGATGTCCAGTTGCTTTCGTCTGGACTTGAAATGAATTCATTCTACATGAATTAACTTTAAACGGTCGGGGGACAGACACAGTATAGTGTGTATAGTAGGTGACAGTTCTAGGAGCGCAGAGACCTGTGTAAGACTGCGACTCTGCATCCCGGTTTTAACTCTTGGTCAGGGTTTTGGGTTGGAATTAAACATCGTCAGATTTTTGGACAGGAGAGCAGCGCCGTTCCAAGTGGGATGTATGCCATCTCACCCAATAAGACCGGGTTTTCTCCAAAAAGTTTGCCAATTATTAAGTAAGTATATGTCATTAGCAGGACACCACCTAGACGGCCAGTGGTTAAGTGAAGACATGCGGCTATACATGTCAGATTAGAAATGGGACCAGAGAACACGACGTAGTCCGACATGGGTTTTAGCGTAGCTGCACACTGACGCTATGTTGATTTTAGTGACCTCCAATAGGCATAACCGGGTGTCATTACCACCGACATGAATTACAATCTTACTATATTTATGGTTATTTTTAGCCAGGATTTGTATGCAGTATATGATTCAGTGTCACCCTCTCTGGCTCCCAGAATAGATTTCACTATGGTCGCTCGTGTCATTATCATAACATTCCGCATCACAGACCTGCCAATGACCAGAGTATCTTTCTTAGCGGGTATGTCTGGCAAAAACTGTTTGAGATACGGAGTGGTTGCGGTGGTTGGTGGTGAACCTGAGGCTTTCGCCTCCCGCTATGCTTCCTACGAACAGTCACCCACTGCTCCTGTTTCCTGACTGCTTGGGAGCTGCTGGAGGATGGCTAACCTGAACTGGGGAGTGGCTAACCTGAGCTGGTGGGTCCGCTCTGGCTAAAGATACCTGGCTAGGTGGTACAGCTATATTTTCGGTCATGGAGTGGACCAGAGTTTCCAATTGCCTAAGCCTTGGTTAGAGGGTGGAGAGTGGAAGGGAGGAACCGTAGCCATGATTAGCAGCTAAGCTAGCTCTAAGCTACAGCAGATTACCCTAATAATTAACAACTCGTAAGAGGTTAGCCAAAATACGTGATGGCTTTCGCTATCAAGTTTATCAAGTTCTAAAATGACATGAGATATTTAACTGATTATGCGAAAACAGCAAACCAAGAGGCCACAGTCAAACAAACACAACAGGAAATGACGGAAACGCTTACCGCAACAGGAAGAGGGCGTGGACCTCTTCTTGTTATGTCCTCATCTCAGATTCATCAGTCTATTTTGCATTAACTTCACTTAAAAGGACATAAGATGTGAAAAATTTTCCTTAGATCTTTAAGTATGAATGAAAGATTGTAACTGACTTATTCTAAATGACGATTTTGTTGAGTTAATGAGTTTTTACTGTGACTTTATGCCATTTTGTAGTCTGGATATATTTCACGTGAGTTCAAGTTAAAAAAGCTTTATTTTATGCTGCCCTCTCACCTGCCTTATCAGAGTTTGTGTTCCTTTTCTTGGCAGGCATTCAGCAACCAAAGGCATCGTCATCGCCATGATTTGCACATTTTTTGATGCCTTCAATGTGCCAGTGTTCTGGCCTATACTTGTAATGTACTTCATCATGCTCTTCTGCATCACCATGAAGAGGCAGATCAAGGTAATTAAAAAAGAGTGTACATTGCCAACACCAGTCTACTACAGTCAATTAAACTACAGGCAAACCTTGGTTTCAGACCACAATTCATTCCGGAAGGCTGTTCGAATACCGATTTGTTTGAATTCCAAATACATTTTTCCCATTACAAATAATGTAAATGGTCTTAATCCATTCCAAGACGTAGAAAACTATCTTTTTTCAACAAAATGTTATTTCATAATGTCATTTATATATCAAATTGTATAGTAATAAAACATATCAAAGAAATGTAAAAGAAAGAAGCAAACACGAGAAAGAAAGAAAAAAAATCGTAAGGTTACAACGTAATCAGGTTACGAGTTACCTAAGGTACGAGTTACCTAAGGTACGAGTTACCGTCGTCTTTTGGACAAAAGTTTACGGAACCGTAACTTGTACCATAGGCAGTGTAACGCAAATTAAGTGAAAAAATTATTCAGTGCAGTAAACTAAAATAAAAAGCACATTGCTGTCACTTTTTCTCTCTACTCGCGCTTGGCGGAGAGAAATAATAATAATAATGGATTAGATTTATATAGCGTTTTGCTGGACACTCAAAGACGCTTTACATTGGATCCATTATTCATTCACTCCTCATTCATACTTTGTGATGGTAGACTATGTGTGTAGCCACAGCTGCCCTGGAGCAGACTGACGGAGGCGTGGCTGCCAATCTGCACCTACGGCCCCTCTGACCACCGGCGGAACAATCACACACATTCACACACCAGCGAGTGCCCCACTGGAGGCAAGGAGGGTAAAGTGTGGACACAACGACAAGTGACTTGGCGGGAGCGGGAATCGAACTGCCGATCTTAAATCATTGGACGACCTGCGATACATTGGATGAGCCACGGTCGCCCCAAAAAAGCGTTCGTTTCGCGTTCAGCTTCCAAAATTTGTTCGACTTCTGAAGACAAAAAGATTCCGAATTTTTTGGTCAAATTCCGATATGTTCGATGTCTAAAGCATTCAAAAACCAAGGTTTGCTTGTATTAAGAATTCTACAAAGTTTACTTAACATATCCATAGAGGATCTACTGTATGTTTAGAAGGGCTGTATTGTATGGCATATGTATTTATTGTGTGGACTTTTTATATGCAGTATGTTTGTACAAGTAACATTTCTTAGTGTTTTCTTTATATTATCTGCCTAGTAAAATCAGAAGTTTTCTGTGCTACACCTTCAAATAGGGAACTTTGTCCAGTGTTTGACCAAACTTTTGAGATATGTTACTAATTACTCTTATTTTTCTTCCTCATTGTGTGTAGCACATGATCAAGTACAGATACCTACCCTTCACACATGGGAAGAGGACATACAAAGGCAAGGAAGACACAGGGAATGCTTTTGCAAGTTAAAAACTCCGACTTACTCTTCCCCTCCCTGTAATTTGAAATGTATCTGACACTCTGCCATCAGATAATGGGGAGTGATCAAGGTTGGAGGTTTATTTTCTTTGTAAGCGGGACAGTAACATGAGAAACCCAAGTTTTGATCCATGGTTCATTGCTGTAGTATGAAGAGCACTACAGATCAGATCAGTTGGGAATATTGCCTTTGTCTATTAGGGGATTTTTTTTTTTGTTTGTTTGAATTTTTTTTGTTTTTTTTGTTATTTTTTTAGGACCATGAACCTAATGCTAGGATTGGTCTAGATTTTTTTCAATAGTTAGTGAGACTCAGTGCTATCTTGCCTTTTTAAACCAGATGAGGTAAGTACACTTCATCAGAAGAAACAAATGCAGTGAAATTTGGGCGCCTTTTTTCTTTTTCAATGATAATGGTTCCAGTACATTTCCCTCTCTCAAGTAAACTAAATCTGCCAATGTTTGGTTGATTATTTTGGGAAAAGTTAATACATTTAAAGTCAGCAATGTCAGTTGGGTAATAACATGAGTGTAAGATGAAATCTGAAAGAAAATATTTGAACCATATCATCTTGTGATTAAAGTGTGCGTCTGCTCTGGCTAAGCCACTCAGCCAGTTGTCCTCCATGCAAAATGGAAGCACATCAGCCCCATTTCACTTCAGTGTGCTTTCGTGACACACAATAAAAACAATGTATATCATCTCTTCAAATGGTCAAACTGATAAAAATCATTGACTGATGTTTATCTTGTTTTGACAGCAGCTTCTCTGTTTATTACCCAATTCTCTTGCTCATAGACAGCAGAGTGAGATCGTTGCGGTTGATTTATCAGTGGCTTCATTTGAATCTTCGGCCACCCACCATTTAATTGAATATATAGTTTAGAATGACGATCACTAACCCAACCATTCATCTGTAGCCTGTAGTCTAACAAAGATTTTCTTCTGTTTTTTAGTATATTTGAGATCAGATGCAACTCGACCAGATTAAACCAGATTTGTTACTTACTGGACAGTAAGCTTGCTACTTACTTTCCTTCTGATATTGACACGATTGTTTGGATAATCAGCAATTTAATAATCAAATTACAGTGCCCTCTTACGTGTATAAAATCATCTCATAGCAAAGTTTAATCTGAGACCCAAACAGTGATACCTTTACTGAAAAAACCTTTCTCTTTGAAATGTTTAGCCATCTGTGTTTCAAAGCATGTGGTCCATCAAGTTCGTGTTGACTTGCTGTTGTACTCATTTCTTATTAATTTGTTATGATAAACAGTCATTCCAAACAAACACCTGTTCTCTTTCTTTTACAGAGGAAACATGAGAAAAACAAAGTGAAAGCTTTTATTATAACAAATGGATGAAGTGGGTGGTGATCAGTTTGTCTTTACTATAAACCTATTAATTTGCTTTCTCCATTTGTATCTGATTGCTGAGGATCATCTTTAGTGAACTCTGAGCAGCACTGTAGTAAGGGATCAAAACTGTTTCCTGTAAAAAGTTTGTTTAAAAGGATTGTCTTGAAGATTTCTGTGTAAATATATTTTAAAATATGATTTGTTTTTTTTTTAGATTTGTTTTTCTTCCAAACACAGTAATGTTTCAAAGTATTTAAATCAAAGCATTTGAAATTATTAATAGCTGAACTGGTTAATTGGGTTCTTGAATTATTGTTTCTCATGGATTGCATGTCATTGTTTTCTTGTGCTACAGATATAAGCAAAAACATGATTTTAATAACTGTAATTTTTCACTCCAAATGCTATTAAAGAGGCTGTGTCCCTTCAAACAACTCATGAGGTGTCTGCTTCTTACTTTCTATATACAGTATATACTTTCTTCTGTACATGAGTGATGGCTTCCATTGACAAACCACATTTTGTATCCCCACCTAGATATTTGAATAAACTCACTTCAAAAAGTCTTAAGCTGTCACCAACTCCACCCACTACCTGTTAATCAAGCGCCCAACCAATCACGGCACATCTGCCAGAAGGAATCACGTGGACAATATGCATTAGGCATCTGCTATGTTACGAGAAGAAATAACTTCACATGGACTTCCCAGTTACCATAATTTTAGAGTGTCATAACTGTTCCAACCATTTTCATGTTTTTGAGTAGAGTCCAAACAGCAGGAAAGAGACAGAAAATGGCAACAAATTCTTAGTGAAACTAGCTGGCTAGCACAAACTGTCCAACTATGGTTTCTGTTTGGAATGGGACAATCGATGTAGTATCCAAAATGCTCCTCGGGTACCTGACAAAACGGTCTTTAAGTAACTACATACAGTTCCTGTTCATGTAGTCAGTTAACAGAACTATCACTTCTCTAAAATTTCTTTTCCACTTGCTCTTTTGATCGTTTTCCTTTAACGTTAGCTCCTTTCCCAATCTCACGATTAGTTAGCTTTCTTTCTCCAGTTATCCCGCTAACATTTATCTAGTATGGCTTTGCAATGCCCGCCCAGCGCAATCCATGATTTGCCAACACAAAGTTGTTATGGCACCGCATTGATTTTTGACTACGTTTGGTTTATAATACCAATACATTTGTTTTTATATGTGTGGTATGAAGTCTGATATTGTTTTATCATGGAATTTTCAACGGGTTCCCGCTAGAATACAGTACATCACAACAGCATTGCTCCTGGTAAAGGTCTGGGAGCTAAGTGATCTGTCTGCAGTAACGAGCTGGCAATCATTGAAAATGCTTTAGGAAACATAAAATACAACAAAGGAGACCTCAACCTGTTGATCTGCTGAAATCTTACATCAAGCAAGAATAGGAAAACATTCCACTTCCAAAGTAACACCACTGCTGTCCTTAAATACTAAATTTTTAGTGTGCCATTAAAGAGGCGATGCAACACATTGCAGCGTTTAACATGTATTTCTGTTTTCAGGTTGAAGTCACAACTATAACATGGTTAAACCAGACCAACTCCAAGTCTGTCCACATCAAATTTGAAACACATCTGTGTCCCCGGACGCAGACATTGTAGTTTGCATGCTGATTTGTGTATTCATTTACACCCATGTATTGCTACCTACCTCTATCTACTGTGAAGGAATGGTCACTTGGGTAAAGCCATTACTAAATTCACTCAACAAAAGACAAAGGGAAATTTAATTTTTAACTTGCATCAACAACAATGAAACACTTTCTTTTTTGTCTTTGTCTTGTGGGATCTCTTTTACATGTCTGGGCTCAGTGCACTTTCCCGACCTCGGAGTTTCTTCTCAAAGGAGATTATATGATTGGTGGACTTTTTGATATTCATCATGACAGTACCACTGTCCATCATAACAAACCAGTAGCTGCAATCTGCTCCAGGTGAGTTTTATAACAAAGGATCTGAACAGATCCTCTTCAAGGATAAACAAAACTATGTATAATGTATACCATGGTTTTATTTATATATATATATATATATATATATATATATATATATATATATATATATATATATATATATATATATATATATATATATAGACACACAGACACACACGCACACCCAATGTACAGTATATTATAAGAGAATTTATGTTGATATTCAATAGTGGTTCCATGGAGACCTCCTCTAAATATGAACATCTCCATAGCCTTCAAAAACACTGATGTTAAACAATGAACAACTCTTTCATGTTCTCTATCTACAGTAAACACTTTGTTTTGTCAAGTTATCGAAGGTTTCAGTTGATGAGATTTTCTGTAGAAGAAATCAACAATTCTAGCCAACTGCTGCCAAATGTATCTCTTGGCTATGAAATATTTGACCACTGCTCAGACGTGCAGAATTTTCCAGGAATATTGAAACTCATCTCATTCAATGATTTCATCCAACCTTGGGGTGAATCAGACGATATTTTATCCAAACTGATTGCAGTGGTCGGCACATACACGAGCACTGAGACACGAACTGTAGCCCCTTTGTTCATGATGAATCTCATTCCCATGGTAAGTTGGCCAACAGCTGTTTACTTTTATTTTATACATACAGTACGTTTTTAAGTTAGCTTTCTTTTAAAACAGATTGATTAAATATTGATAATTTAATTGCCAACTGAAAATAATGACAGTTCCTCTGTTGTACTTTAACAGGTCAGTTATGGAGCTGCGAGTTCTATCTTTTCAAGAAAGCAGAATTTTCCTTCTTTCCTAAGAACAGTGCAACCCAATGAAGACGTTATAGAAGTCATAGTGAAAATAGTGCAGTATTTCGCCTGGAGCTGGGTCGCTTTCCTTAACGTTGATGATGATTATGGCAATGACGGACTGACATTGTTCATAAAGAATATTGAGGACACTGAGATCTGCCTGGCATACACCAAAGGCCTGAATCATAATACTGATTACTCATCAATATTCAGACAGATAGAGTCACATAGGATACACATCATTATTGTTTTTGCTCCTGAATGGACTGCTGAGGCTCTTATTAAATCAGCAATAGAACAGAATGTCACAAACAAGGTGTGGATAGCAGGAGATGCGTGGTCCTTAAACAAAAGACTACCATCGGAGAAAGGAATCAAAAATATTGGAACTATACTTGGAGTTGCTGAACAAGTAGTATTAATTCCTGGTTTCAATGATTTTATCCATGCTTCCAAAAACCAGAGTTGTTGTGAAAGTGCAGGAAAGTTGATGTTTTGTAATCAGGCTTGCAACTGCAGTTGGATCAGTGCAAAAGATGTGATAGATGCAGACCCATCTTTCAATTTTCCAGTTTATGCTGCTGTTTATGCCATTGCTCATGCCTTACACAATGCCTTGCAATGTGGTAGTGGGACATGTAATGGCAATATTAGAGTGTATCCACACATGGTAAGTAAACAAATAAAATGACTTTTCTTTTTCTTTGTTGTCATTTTCTTATCTTATTTAAGCCTCTATAAAGTTAATCGTACAACAAAACAATTTTTAAGTGGCCAATCAGAACACACAATGCAGATCTCTTATCTTATTGTATGTCAGAGACGTAAAAGAAATGCCCTTAAATCTACAGCGTATGAGCAAAATGTATGTTCATTCATTCATTTTCTTAATTAAATAAAGCCATGTGATGAGCCGGCATCTTATTTGGATTGTACCCCGATTTTCGTCCATAGCCAGCTGGGATAGGCTTACCCACCGAGCAGACCATCAGCTGATGACGAGATGATTGCAATCATCTTGTCTTCAAGGAAATGTGTGGATGGAGGGATATACATTAAATCAACACCTGCTCAATGTGAACATTTATGTTAATATTCAGGACTATGTGTGCCCTCACTAGGTTCTGGCAGAGCTGAAGAAGTCAAACTTCACACTTTTAAACCGCAGTTTTGAATTTAATGAGAATGGCGACCCCAAGTATGGATCCTACTCCATAGTTTACTGGAATCACCATGGTCATGCAGAGGAGGTTGGCACTTATGGATTTCAGCCATCTTCATTCCATTTCTACATCAACAGCAGCAAAATTCAGTGGCACACCAATGACAAAGTGAGTATGTCTCAAACAAGGAGTAATATTCTGATTTGGCTTTAGCCAATTCTGCAAAAAAAAAGTGTCTGTGTTTGGGGATGGTGGTGGTGGTTAGGATCAAGGTCAGAGGTTAGGGTTAAGGTTAGGATTAGGATTAGGTTTAGAATTATAGTTAGATGTTAGGGTTTGGATTACAGTTAGGATTAGGACTAGGTTTAGAGGTTAAGATTAGGGTTAGGGTTGTAACAGTTGTATCAGAGAAAAAAAACGCAATATGGCTTGGATTCATCCGTGGTACTTGTTTATTGCGTTATTCATTCATTCCTTTTCATGTACCGCTGCTGTATCCACCGTAGCAGGTCACGGGGAGCTGGAGCCTATCCCGGCTGGCATAGGGCGTGAGGCAGGGAACACTCCTGGCACGACACCAGTGCACTGCGGAGCCACACACAAAAATTTACAAACATGCACACACTCACTCACTCCTACGGGCAATTTGGGTTTGGCCAATCAACCTGAAGCGCATGCTTTTGGAGGTGGGAGGAAGCCGGAGAACCTGGAGAGAACGCACGCGGATACGCGGAGAGCATGTGAACTCTGCACAGAGTGGGACTCGAACCCGGACCCGCCGTGTTGTGAGGCGACAGCGCTACCCACTGTGCCACCGTGCCGCCCGTTTATTGCGTTATAATAAATTATTTGTAAAATTTAATGTTGATCACAAATACCTCTAAGAAGAACAAGAACAGGACTCAGTTTACCACACCCAGATTGAGCATAATGGGACTGTGACCCACAGGTGGGCCTATGGGATGGGTTCACTGCGAAGAGCTTAGGGTCTGAGCCTTCACCCAGGCACAGACACACAGCCGGAAAGAGCCACATTGGTTTGTCCTCCAATGGGACCACTGCCTGCAGGAGTAACCATAGGTGTATGGTGTTATGTGCACCAGGCAGCAGACAGAGGTGAACAATTTGCCAGGTCAATTGTCAGCTGGAAAAAACGGCTTTGGGGACAAGGAATGGCATAATGCTGTGAAGACGAGTGATTCTGGCTGCAAGTAGTCTGCCCAACTATATGGAACAGGTTCTTGGTCCGCATCTCCTTGAGACAAACCTGATTCTGTTCCAGGCCAAGTTGCTTGTGAGAGACGACAAGCAGGTGGTCTACTCATAGCCCCCCTACCCCAGTGACTGTACATTAGGGTTCTCACCAGCAAATGAGAGACTTGCGTCAGTGTGCCTTTGGGAAGGGAAATGAACTACAATTATCAATGGCATTGAGTCCAGATGGACCATGTTCTGTGCCTTCATTATATTGAGTGAGGTGTCTACAGGTATGACTGTAAGCTTGCATGTGCCTGTTGTCTCAGCAATCCCAGAACGTGATGGTAGACACCAACGGTAAGGGAGTCTGTCAAGCTGAAGGATTCCCACAAGGTATGGTCAGTGAATGTCCAGGACAGTGCCATGGGTTTGACAAACTTAAGTAATGGTTCAAGAAATCTACTTTCCTAACTTCACTTATAGTTATGAAACAAAAAGCAGGATTGTGAATGCAAAAGCCTCCTCTGCAGGTTGTCTGGGCTCACCATTGGAAAGAAGAAAGGGTGCTCATTCATTCAAGAGGAGCTCAGAGTGGAGCCAGTGGTGCTTTGGGTACTATGTCAGGATATCTCATAAACGCCTCTCTGGGACGTATTTAGATTATGTCCCACTAGAAAACCCTGAGGTCTACCCAGGACCGACTGGACAGAGTATGTAACTCGACTGGTTTGGGAGCAACTTCCCCATAAGAGCAGGAAAAAGGTAGCCTGGAAGAGGGAGGACTGGGATGTTCTGCTGAGAATTTTACAAAATGACCCATACCCGGATCAGCAGAAAAAACTGAATGAAGGTTGTTTTTATATATAAATCAATGCTACGTCATATTTATTTGCATCCATCATTTACTTTTCTGCTAAATTTTTGTCTCAAACAGGTGCCGACTTCACTATGTTCAGAAGAGTGTAAAGTAGGATATGCAAAGAATCATGATGGAATCCACAAATGTTGCTTCATGTGTGAACTCTGTCCAAATGGAACCTATGTCAACATCACAGGTAAATTGTCTCCCAGAGCTAACCATTCTAGCAACTAAGATTCATTGACAAAACATTTATCTGTCTTGTGAAACAGAAGACCCCTACAACTGCCTCCCCTGTAAGGACACAGAATGGTCTGAACCAGGAAGTACATCATGCAGTCTGCGGGTGGTGGAATATGTCCCATTCACAGACAGTGGGGCGATACTGATCATGGTTGGGGCCTGGGTCTTTGTTGGTCTCACATTAGCCACGTCTGTTGTCTTTGCCATCAACTACAACACACCTGTTGTCAGATCTGCTGGGGGGCCAATGTGCTTCCTTATTTTAGGCTGCCTAACTCTCTGTACGATTAGTGTATTCTTTTTTTTTGACAAGCCAACAATGTCCTTTTGTGTCTTACGGTTCTTACCTTTTCTTTTGTTCTACACTGTTTGTCTTGCATGTTTTGTTGTTCGTTCTTTTCAAATTGTTTGCATTTTCAAAATTGCTGCCAAGTTCCCCAAACTTTACATTTGGTGGATGAAATATCACGGGCAGTGGTTGGTCATCACTGTGACCTTTGTTACTCAGGCAATTTTACTTCTCATTAACTATTTTAACCATCCACCCTATCCCTACAACGATACCTTCTGGTACCCAGACAAAATCATACTTGGTTGTGATATTAGTTTTTCAGCAACCTCTACATCTGTAGTTTTACTTGTGACTTTGTGCTCCCTCTGCTTTATTTTCTCCTATATGGGAAAAGACCTCCCAAAAAATTATAATGAGGCCAAAGCAATAACCTTCTGTCTTTTCCTGCTGACGCTCACCTGGATTGTTTACAGCACTGTGTTCATGCTTTACCGAGGCAAGTACATCCCAATTCTTAGTGCTTTGGCAATACTCTTCAGCGTCTACTCCTTTCTGCTCTCATATTTCCTCCCAAAATGCTACATCATTATTTTTCAATCGTACAAAAACACGCAGCAGTACTTTCAAGGTCTCATTCAGAACTATACCAAAACAATTAGTCAGTAGCTGATTCAATTGTGTGTGTGTGTTTGTCTGTGTCTGTGTTTGTGTCTGTGTATGTGCCTGTGTGTGTGAGTGTAAGGACAGATATGCAACCGAACAAAAAATAGTGGAATTTAGACTGACACCAAAGCAGATATGTCATTTTTTTGCTGATTGTACAGTACCATTACAATAGAAACCCTTGTTTATACTTTTTTTTGTTCCACAGAACATAATAGGTGCAACGTGGCACAGCCACAGTGTGATTTTCAGTGATGCAACATAGAACACAAATGCATCACTATTGTGTTTAATATATTACATTTATTTTGAAAAATTGTCTTTAGTTCAACCACTGCTGCCTCCACTGCAGTTCATCAGGGTAACAAGTCCAGCAACAATCACATCCTGAGCTGAAGGTTTGATAACAATAATATCATTCTCCGCCTCCATTCTCAAGATTTCCACATCATCACTCTAGTTTCCATTCATGTGTATCCTGTATATAATCTTTCATATGTTTGTGGGTTAGAGTAGAATTTTTGGACCAATTTCTCTGTGCTGTGACTACATTTCTATGAATAAATCACCAAACAGTGACAACACCTGATATTATAGCCACTGATTTAGGGAATTGATTATTTTCCTCTGTATTTGGTGGATTCCAAGGATTCTGTGATACACCAATGAGCCATGGACACAGAAATTCCAAATATAATAGTAACTGTCAATAACCTACTAAAAGCCAATTGGACTAAAATGATTTTGTGTCAAAATATTAAAACAAGCAGAAACCAATGTGTAAAACAGTGGTGGGCTGTCAGGGCCAGCAAGACCTTCTCTGCTGGTCTAACGTAACCAGAAATCATAATAATATTTATGATAAAAGTTAAATATATTTTAATGCATTTTCCTTGAATAAATATATTCAAATATATGTAAAAATATAAAATTATACATTGGGAAATAATATGACATAGGCCAACACTGGGTCAGTGTTATATTTTTAGATTAAGAGAGGTTTTAACCAATCAGAATTCAGCTAGCTTGTGTTGCCAGGTTGAATGAAATCTTCCCAGGACCTTCAGAATCTAAAATGCAGGTCTCCCTGCATTGTGAGTGAACGTGAACATATCCTTACTAGACAGATGCGATAACCATTCAGATCACAAGTTGGCCTTCTAGGACATGCTAGCTAGCTCACGTTGTCCTGACATGTACGTATCCTGTGATTGGATACTCATTCTGAGAAGGCAGCGCTATGCAGACGCACATTTGAAGAGAAGCTCTTGTGAGACGAGGGTCCAATCCCTGAACTGGCTAACCTGTTCTAACTAACCTGTTCTGGCTAACCTGAACTGGCTAACCTGTTCTAACTAACCTGTTCTGGCTAACCTGAACTGGCTAACCTGTTCTAGCTAACCTGTTCTAGCTAACCTGAACTAGCTAACCTGTTCTAGCTAACAGAGTGCTCTGACGGAACGAAAGGAGAATGGATTTTGTGTTTAAATGAGCTGTTTGAATAGCTGTTTCGGTGAGCACAAGAATTTAATTTACCTAAGTTTTCATATTTAATGTTCTTGTAATTCAATTTCATTTATATCAAATCAATTAAAACAAAACAAAGTGACAACTATACTTAAAATGAAAAAAAAAATGTTGCTCTTCTGCAGTGTGTATAAATAATGTGGCGCACTTGCACAGCTGTGTCGTTGTAGTGGAAATACACAAAGACTTGTGTCCGTGCTGGAAAATAGCCCATTTTATACATGATAGAGGTGATGCAACATCTAGTAGTGTGTTAGTGTATTTATTTTGTTTCTCTAGCTGCGGTGTCATAAATGATGACCATTTCAGTGGTTTTGTTCTGTAACGTAGTTGTCACGGTTTGGCGTGGCAGTGTTGCTGTGTGGCAGGGAGAGGCCAAGCTGGTGGGTGGAGCCACGGGTCCACACCTGAGACTCATCCACATACCATGGTGATCATCTCACCTGAACTTGTTTTGAGCTAATGACTCTAAGGCTTTTTAAGCCTGGCTCAATGAGAGCTCAGAGCTGGTGCATTGCTCATGTTTGGTTCCTGGTAGTCTGTCCTGATTATTAGTTTCTTGTCTGTCTGGAGAATTTTTACGTTTTGTTAATAAATCATGGAGGGAAGATTTGCTTTTGGTGTCCTGCACTTGGGTCCATATTCCGCCTCACGTGACAGAATGAACCAGCCAACTCTGGACCCAGCAGACACCAACCTCCTTGCTGCCCTGACTAGCAGCAATTCCTGGAATCTGGAACAGGCTGTCGAGTGGAAACAGAGAGGGAGAGACACCTGGGCATGGCTGGCAGCTTACGCTGGAATTCCAGCTCCACCTTTTTTGCCAGACCTCGAGCCTGTTCCAGTGCCGGTTCCGGTACCCCCGCCCGGACGCCAGTCTGCTCCTGTTCCTGAACCCCGCCTCGACTCTGCTCCTGTTCCTGCACCCCGCCTCGAGTCTGATCCTGTTCCTGCACCCCGCCTCGAGTCTGATCCTGTTCCTGCTCCCCGCCTCGAGTCTGATCCTGTTCCTGCTCCCCGCCTCGAGTCTGATCCTGTTCCTGCTCCCCGCCTCGAGTCTGATCCTGTTCCTGCTCCCCGCCTCGAGTCTGATCCTGTTCCTGTTCCTGACCCTGTTCCTGACCCTAAGAAATAAAAGCCTCAGTCCTGAACACTACATTGGTGGCAGCGGTGAGAGCTGCTTACAGTATTATGGGATGTATTTATTCACATTTGACTAAGGAGAACATACTGAAGGTCTAGGTGTGAAATGCATGGCCCGTAACTGATGTAAAACAATGATAAACTTTCCTATTTGGCTTCCACAGCTGATGACAACACAGAGCAAAGGTTTTTCTACAGGTTTGTATAAGTAATAAACTGTATCAGCCCTCTGACCACCAATGTGGATCCAAATCCTGGCATAAACTCTGAACAGAACTTCGCTTTAACAGCAGGGGTGGACAGTAATGGAGTAAATTTACTTAAGTACTTTACTTAAGTACAGATTCTGAGGATTTTTACTTTACTCAAATACTAGAATTCTTTCATACTTATTACTCTTACTCGAATACATTTCCAAGGCAACGATTTTTACTCTTACTCGAGTTAATTTCTGAGAAGGCTCATGAATACTCGTTACTTTTAGGTTTGCCTTTTGTTGTTTTTGTTGCCCCCCCCTTAATATGCAATTGGCCACACGCAGTGTTAGTCAAAGAAGGAAACCTATCACGGTACAAATTCTCAACTGGGATTTACGTAAAAGCATAAATACGTCATCCCCTACCGAATCAGCTCAAAACAAGACCGCGGTGGCAATGGCGACTGCCGAAGAAGCCTCCGTTGAATCTGATGAACATGATGAGCCGGAGTTTTATGAGGTGGAGGAAGAAAACCCATGGCCTCATCTTAAAGATATGTTCGAGTTTGTAGAAGTGAAAAAGGACAACGCGGACTCAGACAAGAAAAAGTACATTTTCAAATGCTTATTGTGTTTGCCGGCGAAAAACTGACAAAAGTCACACCTAGAGACCTCTTGTCACTTAATTTTACAGTACTACAGACTGACAGAGACTGGCGGACACAGGGCTACAGAGACACACAGACTGGGGGGCAAGGGGAGACACACAGATTGGGGGGGGGGGGGGACAGACAGACAGACAGGTGGGGGGAGACAGACAGTCTGGGAGAGACGAATATTGTGTTACTGGGATATGTCCTTCCTGTAAACATTGAGTTGTTGAAAGCAGAGATTTAGTTTGCAGTGATTCTCAACCAGTAGTCCACCAGGGTCCTTTAGGGGTTCCAGTTGGTCCCCAGTTAAAGTTGGTTGGGCCTGTATGGCTCCATTTGGTCTTGTGTGTGTATGGAAGAGGAGAATTGTTTAATAAAATGTGAAAATGACATAATTGTCCTCTTTGATGATTTCATTAATTTTATTTCCATTTTTACGGATGTTGGGGAAGGCTTGGTACAGTGTAACATAATGGTTCTACAGGCAAGCACATCAGTGCAGGTGGTTTCAAAGCGTTTTCTCTGAAACAAGAGATACGAGGTACTATACTGTATATAAAATTGTAAAATGACAGTAATTCAGTCAGGTCCATTCTCATCGAAGAAAATAGGAATTTACTCTTACTCTTACTTTAAGTACATTTAAAAGCATTTACTCTCGAATACTTAAGTACATTTAAAAGCAAGTACTTTTTTACTCTTACTCAAGTAATGTAAAATTGACTGGGCTACTCTTACTTGTAGCGGAGTAAATTTTGACCAGAAGTATTTCTTACTCAAGTACTGGGGTCAAGTACTCTGTCCATCTCTGTTTAACAGACATACAAATCTTCTCTTTCCATTGAATGAAAATTTAAACCAATATTCACGAACCAAAGATCAATAATTATTACATGCCTCAATTTATGCCAACTTGATATTAATATTATTATTATTATTTTGTCTACTGATGTAATCCCTGAAGGGAAATTAAGAACACACTCTATTCATTTGTAAATCAAACGCATCTCCCCACCTATATACTGTATTTGAATAAGCTCACTTGAAAACCTCACAGTGTCACGTTTTAACTCTACCCACTACCTGTCAATCAAGTGCCCAACAAATCAAGGCGCCCAACCAATCACAGTGCATCTGCCAAAAGGAATCACGTTAACAATATGGCGTAAGGCATCGGGCATTGGGACTTTTTGTTGCGGTCACGCCTTTCATCCACACGATTACGCAGATATCCGGGATGAACACGCTGGCTATAGTGAAGTTTTTGAAAGCCAGGTATGTGTTGTCATGTGGACGCTGTAACCGAAACTTTTTTTATCTGGGGGGCGTCTCCCTGCGATGGAAACCGCTGTGACATTAGTGTGTGTGACCCATGTCTACATGTATACACAATGGATGGAGTTAAAACCGGCTATTTTCTGATGTATAACAGCTCCACGTCGAAGACACGTTGATAAACGTGCTTGACAGTTGGATATTTGTTCGTCTGTTTTTTTCTTTGAGTCATAAAGTTTATATACTTATTTATTTTATTCATTCATTCATTCACGTTCCTCGCCAAAAACAAGGAATTCTGGGAGAACTCTGCAATGAGTGCGCTTGGTTTATAATACCAATACATTTGTTTCCATATATTTGGTATGAAGTCTGATATTACTATTTTATCGGAATTTCCACAGGTTCCTGCCAGTGCATATATATTAGTATGTACAGGTCCCATTAACACACACACATACAAGGGGGCCTGTAAGCATGCAGTGGGAAGTGGGGTGGCAGACAGTTCCTTCTTGGTGTGCCCCAAACTAGCAACTTGCTCAAGGGCGCCTCGCTCAAAGGCACCTCGGTCAGGGGCGCCTAGGCAGTGCTCAGTGCTCAGTGGGATGACACCTTACACTGTCATCACACACTCCGGGTATCTTGGCAGGAGTAGGAATTGAACCACCGATCTTGAGAAGATTGGACGACTCGCTCTACCGCTGAGCCACTGCCGCCCCCCTCCGCCCCCTCCTGCCCTTTTTTTTAGCAATTTAATTGTTCTGTCTAAACCAAACAGCACTGTTTCACATCCAGCTTAAGATTTGGTAGGAAATCAATGCCAGTTATGGATCCAATATCAATCCAGTCTTTACAGCCCTTCATTCGCCTCCAACAAGGAGAGCAGAGGAGGAAAGTGTATTCGCACGAAGAGAGAGAAGAGGAGCGCCAAGAGTATAGGACCAAGAGTAGGGAGGCTGAATGTTGGAACTATGACAGGAAAAGGTAGAGAGTTGGTTGACATGATGCAGAGGAGTAAGGTAGTCATACTTTGTGTCCAGGAGACCAGGTGGACAGATAGCAAGGTTAGAAGTTTAGGAGCAGGGTTCAAGTTGTTCTATCATGGTGTAGATAGGAAGAGAAATGGAGTAGGAGTTATCTTGAAGGAGGAGTTTGTTAGGAATGTCCTGGAGGTAAAAACAGGGTCAGATAGAGTGATGAGTCTGAAGCTAGAAATCGAAGGCGTGATGTTCAATGTTGTTAGTGGGTATGCTCCACAGGTAGGATGCAAGCTGGAGGAGAAGGAGAAATACTGGTTGGACTTTGATGAACTGATTCAGAGCATACCTAGAAGTGAGAGAGTTATCATTGGTGCAGACTTCAATGGACATGTTGGTGCAGGTAACAGAGGTGATGAGGAGGTGATGGGCAGTTTTGGTATCCAGGAGAGGAATGCAGAAGGACAAATGGTAGTTGACTTTGCAAAAAGGATGGAAATGGCTATAGTGAATACTTTCTTCCAGAAGAGGAAGGAACATACGGTGACCTATAAGAGTGGTGGTAGGAGCACACAGGTAAGACTACATCTTGTGTAGATGGTGTAACCTGAGGGAGATCAGTGACTGCAAAGTAGTGGTAGGTGAGAGTGTAGCCAAACAGCATAGGATGGTGGTGTGTAGGATGACTCTTGTGGTGAGGAAGATGAAGACAGCAAAGTCAGAGCAGAGGACGAAATGGTGGAAGCTGAAAAAGGAAGAGTGTAGCATGACTTTTAGGAAGGAGTTAAGACAGTGTCTGGGTGGTCAAGAGGTGCTTCCAAATGACTGGACAACTCAGCTAATGTGATCAGGGAGACAGGTAAGAGAGTACTTGGTGTGTCATCTGGGAGGAAAGTAGATAAGGAGACTTGGTGGTGGAATGAGGAGGTACAGGAGTGCATACAGAGAAAGGTTAGCTAAGAAGAAGTGGGACACTGAGAGGACTGAGGAGAATAGACAGGAGTACAGGGAGATGCAGCGTAAGGTGAAGGTATAAGTAGCAAAGGCCAAACAAGAAGCTTATGATGACTTGTATGCTAGGTTGGACAGTAAGGAGCGAGAGACTGATCTATACCGATTGGCAAGACAGAGAGACAGAGAGAGAGATGGGAAGGATGTGTAGCAGGTTTAGGTGATTAAGGATAGGGATGGAAGTCTATTGACAGGTGCCAGTAGTGTGATGGGAAGATGGAAAGAGTACTTTGAAGAGTTGATGAATGTGTAAAATGAGAGAGAACAAAGACTAGAAGAGGTGACTGTTGTGGACCAGGATGCAGCAAAGATTAGTTAGGATGAAGTGAGGAGGGCACTGGAGAGGATGAAGAGTGGAAAGGCAGTCGGTCCTGATGATATACCCATAGTTGTTTGGAAGTGTCTAGGAGAAGTGGCAGTAGACTTTCTGACTGGATTGTTCAACAGGATCTTGGATAGTGAGAAGATGCCTGAGGAATGGAGGAGAAGTGTGCTGATGCCCATTTTTAGAACAAGGGAGATGTGCAGAGTTGTGGCAACTACAGGGGAATAAAGCTGATGAGCCATACAATGAAGTTATGGGAGAGCAGCAGTATGGTTTCATGCCAAAAAAGAGTACTAAAGATGCAGTAAATGCTTTGAGGATGTTGATAGAGAAGTACAGAAAAGACGAAACGGAGCTGCATTGTGTTTTTCTAGATCTGGAGAAAGCTTATGACAGGGTGCCCAGAGAGGAACTGTGGTATTGTATGAGGAATCTGGAGTGGCAGAGAAGTATGTTAGAGCGGTGCATGACATGTATGACAACTGTAAGACAGTGATGATGTGTGCTGTAGGTGTGACAGAGGAGTTCAAGGTGGAGGTGGGACTGCATCAGGGATCAGCTCTGAGCCCCTTCTTGTTTGCTATGGTGATGGACAGGCTGACAGACGAGGTTAGACAGGAATCTCCATGGACTATGATGTTTGCAGATGACATTGTGATCTGCAGTGAGAGCAGGGAACAGGTGGAGGAGAAGCTAGAGAGGTGGAGGTTTATCCTGGAAAGGAGAGGAATGAAGGTTAGCCGCAGTAAAACAGAGTACATGTGTGGAAGAGTGAGGTTACAAGGAGAAGAGATCAAGAAGGTGGAGGATTTTAAGTACTTAGGGTCAACAGTCTAGAGCAATGGAGAGTCTGGAAAAAAGGTGAAGAAGCGTGTACAGGCAGGATGGAACGGAAACTAGATCAAGGTCAAATTCTAACTTTTGTACACTCTACTCTACTCTCTCAGGAACTGGATAAGATATAAAGGCAAGGGAGAAGGCCAGAGTAAGACCATAGATCAAAGCTACTGCTTTGACCCATTAAAGTACAGTAGGTCTGAGCACTAATAATAAATAATAATAATGATTCACACTTTATTGATCCCCAGAGGGGAAATTTTCTTCTCACTCTCAGTACATGCATATATACAGTATATGTGTTAGTCTTATTACATCACACAGTATTGTGAACAAGGCCCCTGAAGCACTAGCTTTGATCTTTGACCTATGCGAGTAGGTCAAGGTAAAATTTTGAATTCATGGGTGTCATGGGATTTCACAGTCTCTGACTGCTTTGGTTCTTGTTTATTGTCTTAAAGTGATTTACAGTGAGTTTATAGTTGCACTGCATTTTACTGTTTTGACCATCAACCCAATCAATGAAACAGCATGCTATACACTTTAAAATAGGTTTTCCCAGTAAAAGCAAACAACAAAGCAAAAAAACCCTGTATTTTTCTTGATTCCATTAATATTAATTTTGGTATTTTTTTCTACTACTATGTACAAAACTATGTGGTGCAGACAGTTAATGAGATTCGACGAGCATGATATTATCATCACTAGTTACAAACATTTAGTGTATCCAAAATAGCTTAACCAGACTTTGTTCTGTAGGTCCTCAAAACACTGATTTTAGTCTGCATAGATATCGGTCCAGACGTTGGTTGAGGGCCCATCCCTTCCGACCAAGCAGAACATGGTCTTTCCGTCATTTATAGTTTTTGCATTCAAATTCTCATGACAATCCACGTCAGGGTGTGGCCATATATTGCTTTCATCTGCAGAGTGATTGCAAATTATCTTCTTTCAAATGAACTGTGTGGCCAAAGATCAAGTCATGCAGAGAAAATTTGTAAGAGTTTAGAATAAACAAAGATATTTGGTTGAATTAATTAATTCATTTGTGTGTATTTGTTTGTGACCCAGTGGAACTTTCCATCCTCATGTTCCTCTTTAATGCATCCTTTTCACAAATAAATCAATGGTCTCTGAAAGGTTTTTTTGAATTCCGTGAATTAATTTTTGCCTGAATTTTTCATTTAACTACTTGAAAAAATGGTAGTTAGAAATTTAGAAGTTCTACATTAATGACACAAGAGTTTTCAGATTTTATACCTTGATTTTAACACAGGGGTTACATAAAAATTTGCTGTCAGAGAGATACTAAATGATGCAGGAGTCAGTTTCGTAGTTTGTATTGTGGAAAGGACTGGGTGGGATATTGATGAAAATTAAGAGAAATCTTTTAGTGAACGAGGGATTAATGCCATGGAAGTATAGTAGGTGCATGATTTCATGATGCTTTACTCTATTTTGCATCCATTTTCTAATAATCTTATGAGAATCCATATTCTCAAGACACATTAGGAAGAATGATCTGAGGGTTGTCAAGAATTTTAAAAGCTACAGAGTCTTCACTTCAGACAAATAGAAAACAGTAAAAAAGTTGTAAACAAACATGTGTAATTCAATAGTTTGTTAGATATCTCATCCTCAACTGTTGCGTTTCTTAATGTTAGCGTCTTACACGTAGGTGATATTAATGTTTAAATACTGAATATTTATGCAGGATAGCCATTATGGCGACTTTAAAATCTACATTCTAAGTAGCAAAATCTGCTGCACATTTTTCAAGACAATCAAAAGCAAACAAAGAGGATGCATTTTTCATTACCAAGGATGCATTGGGATATTTTTTAAATTTTACTCATATACAGTAATTTTAATCGTATATCAAAGAACACTTTCTTTAAGTTTATTGACTTACAGAAGCTGAATTTTTAATACTAAACATTTTAAATGTTTTCATTTACAATCACAGTTTTTGTTCAACCTATTGTTGTCTTTGGTGCTCTTCACTCCCTGGAGGAGAAGGGGTGAGGAGATGGTTTTTGCATACTGATTTGTGTAATCTCATTTACAGGTATACATTTGACAATCTGACCAAATGCATTACCAAGTGCATGGGAAGGAATAATTGGGGTTTGTTGTTGTTTTGAGCATCACGTTGTTTGATGTTTTAGAGGCTATTCCAATTCACATTGACATTAGATTGGTAAGTGATTGCTTCAACAATGAGATGTTTTCTTGTTTCTCTTTGTCTTGTGGAGTCTCTTCTACATGCATTTGCTCTACACACTGCCCCAGCCTCAGAGTTTCAGCTTGAAGGAGATTTTTTGATCGGTGGACTTTTCAATATTCATCATGTCAGTAGCGCTATCTATCACGATAGACCAGAAGCATTTGACTGTTCCAGGTGAGTATCATAGTTAACACAGAATAAACACCTTCTCTAGTTCAAATAAATATTCTGTTTTTAAACATAGTATAACAATAATGTTAGGTGACTTAGTTAATGTGTAAAATCATTTTTTCTGTAATATTCTGTACATACAGTATATGTAGAAGGCTAATAACATTAATTTAAATGTAATTCTTACTGCTGTGTTTTCTCCGTCCTCAGTCAACCACTCATTCCATCAAACTATCGAAAGTTTCAGTTGATGAGATTCTCAGTGGAAGAAATCAATAACTCTACCAACCTGCTGCCAAATGTATCCCTGGGCTATGAAATATTTGACCACTGCTCAGATACAGATATTTTCCCAGGAATTTTGAAACTCATCTCAGTCAATGGCTTAATCCAAACTTTTGGTGAATCACATGAGAATCGGTCCAATGTGATAGCAGTGGTCGGCCCATTCTCCAGTACTGACACCTCAACAGTAGTTCCATTATTCATGATGGATCTCATTCCTCTGGCAAGTTTCCAGTTATTAATATAATCACGTAACTGATATTTTTAATCTTCCGAAAAGTTTAGTAGTTTTTAAATTGTCATTTGAGAAAAATGTCATGTCAGTGAAAATGACACAAAGACAATTTCTCTGTTGCTCATTAATCAGGTGAGTTATGGAGCTGCGGCGACCGCTTTTGCAGAGAAAGGGAAATTTCCTTCTTTCCTAAGAACAGTGCATTCCAATAAAGATGCTATAGAAGTGATTGTTAGGATAATTCTGCACTTCAACTGGACTTGGATTGCTTTCCTGAACAGTGATGATGATTTTGGTGAAGATGGCCAGGAAACATTCAGAAAGAGGATTAAGGATACTGACATTTGTCTGGCATACACCAAAGACCTCAATGCCAATACAAACATTTCCCAAACCTTTAAACAGATAGAGGCACAGGATATATATATCATTGTTGTTTTCACTCCAAAAATGGTTGCTGAAGCTCTAATTGAGTCGGCAATAGAGCTGAATATCACAAACAAGGTGTGGATAGCCGGTGACACATGGTCTTTAAATGAGAGGCTCCCCAAGGAGAAAGGAATCAAAAATATTGGAACTGTGATCGGAGTGTCTCAACCAGTTGTGACCATACCTGGTTTTGATCATTTTTTAAATTCTGCTAAAAGTCAGCGGTACTGTGAAAAAGCAGAAGAGACATTTTGTAATCAGGCTTCTAACTGCAGCAACCTAAGTGGAAAACATATCCGTGCTCTGGACCCATCCTTTTCTTTCCCTGTCTATTCCGCTGTCTATGCTATTGCTCATGCCTTACACAACACTTTGCAGTGTGGTAGTCATCAGTGTAGTGGCAATATGACAGTGTACCCACACATGGTAAGTAATCTAATTATCATTTAGTTAATTTTACTTTATAAATATGTTGTTAAAAGACATTTCATCTTGAATATTATTTCCAGCTAGTAGCGTATCTCATAAAATATTACATCCTGAAAATAAATATATAAAGATATATAAAGATATTTCTGATATTTCTGACCGCCACTTACCAAATAACCTCCAACTGAAGCAGGGGCAAAACCCTGAAACATCTCCTATTTTACAGTCAAACTTGTTAGTGTGAAAACAGAAAAAAATAATGGTAGTCTGAACTTTGTGTGTCTACATCAGGTTCTAGCAGAGCTAAAGAAGTCCAACTTTACACTTTTAAACCAAAGCATTGAGTTTAATGAGGAGGGTGACCCCAAATATGGATCCTATTCTATAGTTTTCTGGAACCACAGTGGTGATGTAGAGGAGATCGGCTTTTATAAGTTTCACCCGTCAGTCATATTTGTCATCAACAGCACCAAAATTCAGTGGTATACAAGAGGAGAAGTAAGTCATATTTCCCCCACTTATATTTGAATATATTATATAAGGAATGACATTTAGGCTGGTAGAACACATTGTGTTTGCTTTTTCACACTGACATGAATGCTTGCATTCTTGTACAAAATTGTTAATGAAATTAAATATTCAATGTTACGTAGCAACGTTTCTCTTGTTTCCCTGCTTCTTTCATAGTATTGTGTCCGCTGACTCTTTTCCTGACTTGTACAGGTGCCCAGTTCATTATGCTCCCCAGAGTGTCCTGTTGGTCACGTAAAAAAGCAAAATGGAATCCAGAAATGCTGCTTCAGCTGTATGGTCTGTCAAAATGGAACATATATCAATAGTACAGGTAAATAAATATGAACATCAGGGGAAAAAAAGTACCCAATTGTCAATCCAATAGTTGGGTACATTTGCTCTTGTATGAATATGAGAGTTTAACACTTAACCTTAATTGGAAAAAGCTTTATAGACGTCAATGTTTAAAATTATCAATTAAATGTTGATAAATGTAAAACTTAAACAGTTATAGGTCACAATGAAAACTTTTGCTCTTGCAAAAATAATCAGGTTGGTAATTTCAAGAAACAATAAAGTAATTTCACCCACAGAAAATCTCTTTTTATCATATAAAACAGAGGACCACTACTTCATTTCCTTAACAAGAACCAATGCAGTCATAGACTGCAACATCCCGCAACACCCCTGAAGTCAAAATTTTACCCTGAACTACTCGCAAAGGTCAAAGATCAAAGCTAGCAATCTGACATACTTTCATAGATCAAAGCACTAGCTTTGATCTATGGTCTTACTCACACTGGCCTTCTCCCTTGTCTTTCTATCTTATCCAGTTCCTGAGTGAACAAAAAGTTAAAATTTGACCTTGAACTAGTTTTCTCAAGGTCAAAGTCATCATCTCATTTTTGTCCCCTTTGCCGTCCGAGTAATGGGCTTTTTGTTTCATCTTTCTATCTGCTACTATTGCGAAGATATTTGGTGGACTAACGGACAGACGGAAGGACTAATGGACAAACACACAAACACTGACAAACACGATACATCACCGCTTTGAAGCAGGATGTAATGAAAACTGCACCCTCATCTTGTATGCTCTTTTACTAAATTTTAAAGTTCTTGGCAGTTTATTGTTCTCTTGTGTAACAGAAGACCCCTACAACTGCCTCCCCTGTAAGGACACAGAATGGTCTGAACCAGGAAGTACATCATGCAGCCTGCGGGTGGTGGAATATGTCCCATTCACAGACAGTGGAGCGATACTGATCATGGTTGGGGCCTGGGTCTTTGTGGGTCTCACATTAGCCACGTCTGTTGTCTTTGCCATCAACTATCACACACCTGTTGTCAGATCTGCTGGGGGGCCAATGTGCTTCCTTATTTTAGGCTGCCTAACTCTCTGTACTGTAAGTGTATTCTTTTATTTTGACAAGCCAACAATGTCCTTTTGTGTCTTAAGGTTCTTACCTTTTCTTTTGTTCTACACTGTTTGTCTTGCTTGTTTTGTTGTTCGTTCTTTTCAAATTGTTTGCATTTTCAAAATTGCTGCCAAGTTCCCCAAACTCCATAGTTGGTGGATGAAATATCACGGGCAGTGGTTGGTCATCACTGTGGCCTTTGTTACTCAGGCACTCTTGCTTGTCATTGGATATTCTTATAATCCACCTAAGCCCTACAATGATACCTACTGGTACCCAGACAAAATCATACTTGGTTGTGATATTAGTCTTAGAGGAATCTTCATTTCTGTGGTTTTACTTGTGACTTTGTGCTTCCTCTGCTTTATTTTTTCCTATATGGGAAAAGACCTACCTAAAAATTATAATGAGGCCAAAGCAATAACCTTCTGCCTGCTTGTGTTAATCCTCACCTGGATCATCTTTGCCACAGAGTATATGCTTTACCATGGCAAGTACATCCAAACTCTCAATGCGTTGGCAGTGCTATCCAGTCTTTACTCCTTTCTGTTCTGGTATTTCCTCCCAAAATGTTATATTATCA
Source organism: Antennarius striatus (assembly GCF_040054535.1). NCBI lineage: Eukaryota > Metazoa > Chordata > Actinopteri > Lophiiformes > Antennariidae > Antennarius > Antennarius striatus. Next base: position 16,541,909 of record NC_090777.1, on the reverse strand, counting down.
TTATCCAACCACACAAAAACACACAGCAGCACTTCCAGGGAATCATTCAGAATTATACCAAAACAATTAGTCAGTAGCTAAATGTGTTTCTCTCCTGACAGAAGAACCAAGTTGCGTTCTACTTCTAAACAGAAGTTTTTGCTTAATATTCAGAGTAGTAAATCACTTTTATGTATGTGATCACTTTAAGTTAAAAATGTGAAAATGATAAAACACTTCTGCTAACTCTGTTCAAATATAATCATTAAAGGAATAAATCAGCATTTTGTGAAATAAGCCAATTTGTTTTTTAGAATTCAATCAATGAGTCTTTTATTCGTCTCCCCAATTTCATTTGTATTGCCTGAGAGAGAGTGAGAGAGAGAGAGAGAGAGAGAGAGAGAGAGAGAGAGAGAGAGAGAGAGAGAGAGAGAGAGAGAGAGAGAGGAAATCTCAATTAAAAGACCATCAAATCTCAAAGGTGTGCTTGATGACGATGTGGAGAATAAGGTCTGCACAGACTCAGTTGACTGCCTGAATTCGTCCTCAGAATGAACATCTAAGAGAAAATGCGTCTGTACTGTTGAAATGTGGACTAAAAAACATATAACTGATTCATTGCACATAATTTTACATGCCAACACTAAAATTGTGGTTATCAAAGAGCTTCAGGACATTAAATGTTACATTCATATAGTCATGTAATCAAGACAGAACAGAATGTGTTTGCTCTTCCGTTTTTCACCCTTTGATGGCAGCACTTTACTATGAAATCAACATCCTGTCTGCGGGACAGTGAATGTACCTGTACGCTGAAGCTCTATGAATGTCAAAGTGGATTTATTTATTGCATGTTGTATAATAGTTGTAAACCTACAGTGAGTCTAAACTTTGATCTTTTTTTTTCATAAATTTCTTTTTTGTCTCTTATACTTAACCTGAAATATCAGGTTCATTATCTGTGTATAACTTCAACTTTATTTAGAAAAATATTGTATCAGTATATATTAAGAATTACAATTATAATAAACTAATAAGAGCAGTAAAAAAGTGGGCATGAACTGCATGCTTAACTCAAGCTAATCCAACTCAAGCTGTTCAAATCAAATCATATTTAAACCAATGCAAAAAAAAAGATTTAAAAAATGTTAAAATCTTTAGTGAAAAAATTTTGCTGATCAGTACTGAAATTGATTCTCTGCCTCAGGCATATCAAAAAAATCCAAAACAAAACAAGGTTTAAATGTCTTGTGTTGGTCCCATTTTAAAAAGGCATTAAATGTTGAGGATGCACTGGAGATGATCACTCCAAATAAAAATTAGTTTGTAAGATTTGATAAGAAAGCAAATAGATGTAAATAACAACTCTGTTGCCCACATTCCACTGTCTAGTTGGTCGCATACCACTTCAAATGATAGAGGTGATTTCTGGAAAATCATCATAGTCCTTGCTAGACACGGTTGAGCCTAACATTATGACTGCAAACTGCTTGTTGTACATCACGCCACATTTGCAACACCCAAAACATTTTCTGTTGTTGTGGCTCTCGCTCAGATTGACCAGGTTGCATACTTGCCTCTGAAATGTGACAAGCATGCAAATTCTTCAGAGTCAATGAACCGACACCTTCCATGAGGAATGTGATACGTGTCTTTGCTCCACTGAAGAAAGTCAAGACTAAACAGAGTTGAAATCTAAAAACAATGGTTCAAAAAAGTTGAATGTTAGCTCCCAGCTCTCTAAGGTTAGTCTACAGTAGTCTGCGTGAGTTGATGGCAGCCTATTCCTTCCTACCATGCATAATGATAATTCATGCTTGTTGAGCAGCTGGTTGCCTCAATTCAAATTGTGGTGACAGTCCTTCCGATTTATCCCTTTCCTAATATGAGCTATTGCTAATTTTCCTATTCAGATTGTGTGGTTGAGTGCTGACTGATGCTGGATCATTCATAAGAGGAAGCGTTTGTTTTTTTGGGAGAGGCTTCTATATTAAAACATAACTATCACAATAAATTCAGTGATGAATGTTTTTTCAAATTAGTTTACTGTGCCTCACTCAGGAATGTTCCTCCATTCCAAGCAAAATGATAAGCTAACAGCTGCCTGAATTTAAATTTTGTTGAGAATCCTGGTCATTTATCACTTATTTTGTTTAAAACTGGTGTATTCTTCAAATAAGCTTCCATGGAGGGGCAGTGAATGGAGTCAATGCTTGGAGCGAACACTTCACACGTATGCTGCAGACCTGCGGGAGGCAGACGTCAGTGCCAACTGTAGGCCGGTCCCAAGCCTGGATAAATGTATTGGGTTGTGGCAGGAAGGGCATCCGGCGTATAAAAATTTGCCAAACAAATATGAACGTTCATCTAAAATGGCAAAAGGATGACACGCTGTGTCGACCCCTAACGGGACAAGCCGAAAGGGTTTTTTTAATTTCTGTTACAGTCTTATACCCTGAAGTGTCTGTGAGAGTGACTCCCTGAATGTCCGTTGGGCTCAATAATGAATTTACTTGTGTCTCTCTATTTGTCATTAGTACCCAAAGCGTTAGTATTTATGACCTGATGTGAAGGCTCCATGATACTAAATATCCTTATCAAGGTCAACTCCACTCTTCAACATAATTCACATTGTGTTTGTAAATACAGAGGATGCAACGAAAATTTTCCTTCCATTACGTGTAGTGGTTTTGTCACTTGATCAAATGTGTTTTGCTGCAGAATGTCAGAATAACCAATCTGACATTAATTATAAGTTATTGGGCATCAGCAGGAGCATGTTGGGTTTGGGCATGAGACTTGCTTATTCATGATCAATGTTAAACCATCTGTGCAGCACCTTTGCATACTGATTTGATTCTCCTCAAACCATTGAAACACATTTTTTCATTGCTTGAGTATGAAAATGATTACTGAGGCTTTGCGAGTATAGTGTTTCATAACTCCCTAAAGGTAGAGACATACGAGTTCATCCAACTTGCAATAAGCAACCACAGAATGGCATATTTTCTTGCTTCTCTGTGTTTCCTGGGTTCTCTTCTACAAACCTTGGATCTATGTGAATTTTCTGCTTCAGAGTTTCAACTGGAAGGAGATTATTTAATTGGTGGGCTTTTTGATATTCATCATGTGAATGCCCCTGACTATCATGACAAACCAGAAGCCATCGACTGCTCCAGGTATGTAATACAATAAACCTGAGCAGATGTCTGGCAGATTTATCTCCTAATCATTTAATTTCTACATTATCATATATGTTGTAAAATGTGAGAGCTGACCGTAGTCCTTGAAAAAATAATAGTTATTTAAACCTTTGTAATGCTCAAATCATTCTGGCAAAATTCACTAAACCGTTTTTGACATTGTAGTTCAAATTGTCAAAAACTAATCCCTCTACTGTTGTCCATTCTCTCTGTAGTCAACCATTTCTTCTCCCAAACTATCGAAGATTTCAGTTGATGAGATTCTCTGTGGAGGAAATCAATAACTCTGCCAATTTACTGCCTAATGTATCTCTGGGCTATGATATATTTGACCACTGCTCAGATGTGCAGAGTTTCCCAGATGTTTTAAAACTCATCTCAGTCAATGGTTTGATCAACCCTAGGCATGAGCACCATAACAAGAGGTCCAAAATCTCAAATGTAATAGGAGTTGTTGGTCCCTTTACAAGCACTCAGGTCCTGAGTGTGGCCCCACTGTTCATGGTGGATTTCATACCCATGGTATTTTTGCTAATCATTGTGTATTCACATTTTTGTTCAATTTAGATTGAATGAATAAAAACAGACCAACATTAAAAATTTGATAAAATGTCATCATTATTATATGTTTAGCTTTTGAATTATGTAAATTTGAACTTTGCATTTTTTGTTTTTGTCGCTGAAAATTATTAATTTCTTTGATAATATATTGACAGGTCAGTTACGGAGCTTCTAGTTCTGTTTTTTCAAGAAAGCAGAATTTTCCCTCTTTTCTGCGAACAGTGCAACCCAATAAGGATGTCATAGAGGCGATTGTTAACATTGTGCTGCACTTCAAATGGAGCTGGGTTGCTTTTCTTAACAGTGATAACGATTTTGGTATCGATGGACGTGATTTTTTCATTAAGAGGATTAAGGACACAGACATTTGTCTGGCTTACACGAAAGATCTCAATATAAATACAAATTTTCACCAGATGTTCAAACGAATAGAAGCACAAAGAGTGCACACCATTATTGTTTTTGCTCCAAAGGGAATTGCTGAAGCTGTAATTGGATCAGCAATACGACTGAATGTTACAAACAAGGTGTGGATTGCAGATGATGGATGGTCCCTAAACAAGAAGCTCCCCAAGGAGAAAGGAATCAGAAAAATTGGAACTATAATTGGAGTTTCACAACCAGAAGTAACAATACCCGGTTTCAATAAATTTATTTATTCTGAAAAAAACCAAACTCATTGCAAGTACAACGGCCTCAGTACAAAAGACATCATTGATGCAGATCCATCCTTCTCTTTTCCTGTGTATTCTGCTGTTTATACCATCGCTCATGCCTTACACAAAGCCTTGCAATGTGGAAATGATGGGTGTAATAACAATGTTACAGTACATCCACAAATGGTAAGTATACCAGTAATTAGACATCTTAAATTCTTCATTTATGTTTATGAATGTTAAATTGATGATAGGCCCTTTAGAAATTTATTATAAAATGTCATTTTTATCTAGGTAATTGCATTACATTTTTTGTTTTAATTTTTGGTACAGCTGTATGATATATCAACCTTTGTCAATGTCATTCAATTTACCTGAATTTACTGAGAGCTATAATGTCTAACGGGGCGGCACGGTGGTGCAGTGGATAGCACTGTCGCTGCACAGCAATGTGGTTCCCAGTTCAAGTCACGCTCTGTGAGGAGTTTGCATGTTCTCCCCGTGTCTGTGTGGGTTCTCTCCGGGTTCTCCGGCTTCTTCCCACCTCCAAAAAACATGTGCTTCAGGTTAAAGTTCCAAATTGCCCGTAGTGTGTGAGTGTGTATGTCCATGGTTGTCTGTCTCTGTGTGGCTCTGCGTCAGGCCTAGTTTGCCCTGCCTCACGCCCTAAACCAGCTGGGATAGGCTCCAGCTCCCCGTGAACCGCTACGGCGGATAAAGCGGTTCGGAAGATGGATGAATGAATGATGAATATAATGTCTCACCTCAGATCAGTTGTTTGAACCAGCATGTGTAAACCGATGTAAGCTTAGATTTGTGCACTGACAACTCTATAGTATTTTCCGCACCACAAGGCGCACTGAACTATAAGGCGCACCCTCAATAATTTGTTTGTTTTATAATTTATTTCATATATAAGGCGCACCGGATTATAAGGCGCACACAATAAAAATAAATAGAATGTATTTGATAAACTGCAGCGGCTGTAGTTGCGCAATCCGTCCACTAGATAGAGCCGCGCTGCTCAGGCAGTCATGATTGCATTCATGACTTCCTGACTACCTTTGAATGCCCCCTATTGTTATGTGAACAAGCCCTTCTGAGCCGCATCAAGGAAACCTGATCACTTGATCACTTTGCCATCTTAGAAAGAAGTCAACACACATATTAAAAAACCTGACATTAAAAACTGGTTAAATTCATTACGAGTGCAGTCAGTGTGAACAGAGCGGATTATTTCCTGATCTGAAAATCGAAGCAGATATTTAAGCTCCGATGTTCGTCTTCGTTTATTAATTAAATATTGTTTCGATAGATCGGTAGTCCAGTCGGATGTGAGGTGCAGCTATTTGCTGTTCTGTGTCCTAAACAATTTTTTAACTAGTTTTTAATGTCAGGTTGCTAATTTACTGGCAAATATGACGCTGTTTTACTCCTAGAACTGACTTTAACGTCGGTGTCTCACCGCCGTGAATCTCACCGCACGTCGCTGCAGACAGAATACACAAGCCAGAGCTATCAACTACATTTGTAAATCAATTGCAGCACACCCGTTGGCACCTTTGTCTAGCAGTGACTCTGCTCTTGAAATTTAAGAAAAGGCTGGAAGTTCATCTTTGAGGGTCTTTCATTCACCTTTATGCCAGTTCCTCCGTGTGTTTCCACAGTCTAATAGAATGGACCGTCACTAGATTCCAGATGACAGCACAATGGCATTTCTAAGACCAATTAAGTTTAAAGTGGGTTATTTCCGGCCCCAAATAGTTAGGAAATACTGAGATCAGTCAGTCAAACTTTATTAATAGAATTGTTGAAAGTTCCTTATGTTTTGCTACGTAATCACCGGTGCTCCTACAGTCTGCTCTACCGTCTGAGAGCAGCTCAGTCAGAGCCGGGACTTCGGTGACGCCCCTTGACTACCGTTGTTAGGGGGCGTGGGCCCGAGTTCCTTGTGAGGGTGCGCCTCTGGTGGCGGAGTGCGGCATGACTGGCGGCCAGACTGCCGGGTTTTTTTCAGCGATCATGTTTATAACCAATATTAATATGAATATTAATCCATATATAAGACGCACCGGATTATAAGGCGCACTACGGGTTTATGAGAAAATTTTAGGCTTTGAGGTGCGCCTTATAGTGCAGAAAATACGGTAATTAGTTCTCATAAGTTACCTGCCAAAAACGACGCCCAAGTTCAATTAAGAAAATACAAATATTTATTCAGTCTACACCCATGTATGCATCCATATCCATATGTCCAACACATGCAAACAATGATCATCTGAATTTTGTGTTCCCACATCAGATTCTAGCAGAGCTGAAAAAGTCAAACTTCACACTTTTAAACCAGACTATTGAGTATGATGAGAATGGAGACCCAAAATTTGGTTACTATTATATAGTTTACTGGAATCACAGAGGTGATGCAGAGAAGGTTGGCTTTTTCCATTTCCACCCCTGGGTCAATTTTTTCATCAACCGCACTAAAATTCAGTGGTACAAAAAGGGAGAGGTAAGTCATTACTTTAATGCTTTATACTGTATTCTATCTATCATCAATACAATGGGGGTTTTTTTATTTTACATTCTTGTTGACTCATTGTAAATATATTTATATAATTGTTTCTTGTACCTGCACTGTTTTTTATAATAGTTTTTGCTACCTGTATTTTCCATTCTATTCTATATTTTGGAAATGGATGTGAAGTGCACAACCATCTCTGTCACCTTGGCCATGGAAGGTTTTCGTTCCTATACCACACCACTATCTGTCAACGATTTCCCTAACCCTCCCTGAAAATCTCTGTAGGATACAGGACTCTGAGTGGAATATGCATCTCCTTTTTCTTTTCTTTACAGCAAAAGTTCACTACAATATTCTCCTTGTTTCCTTATATTTTATTTTTTGCTTTAAATGATTGCAGGTGCCTACCTCAATATGCTCACAAGAATGCCCTGTCGGATATGCAAAAAATCAAAATGGAATCTACAAATGTTGTTTCAATTGTGAAGTGTGTCCAAACGGAACTTATATCAACATTACAGGTAAATGAAATTACATAATTTTTAATTTTTTAATTTTATATACTGATTTTAATCCCCACAGGGAAATTAATGGTACACTCTAGTTAGTTTTGAATCATGCATATACACTGTATATGTGTGTACAGGCCCTGAACACACAAACACACACAAAGGGGGTCTATATGCATGCAGAGGAGGTAGAATGGCGGGCAGCTCCTTTGTGGCACGCCCAAATGAACAACATGTAAGGGGTACGGCGACTTGCTCAAGGGCACCTTGGTAGCACTCCGGAGGTGAACTGACACCTCCCACTGTCAGCTCACCTCCAGGTGTTGTTTTAGGTGGGAGCGGAAATCGAACCGCCGATCTTGAAACATTGGACAACCTGCTCTACCACACACTCTACCATTGAGCCACTGCCGCCCCGAGACATACAACAACGTACAAAGCTGTGCCACTTACTTGGAACATGTCGCTAAACTCATACTTGACTTTTCTAATGGCTAAGAAACGTAGCCTGTCAATAAAGAAACATCAGCCTATATTTCCATTCTGATGAAATGCCATGAAAAATAATCTTGAATTTATTTTCTGAACATCCATCAATCCATCGTCATCCGCTCATCCGTAGTCGGGTCGCAGCTGCTTTAACAGACCCCAAACTTCCCTTTACCTAGCCACATTAACCAGCTCTCTCTGGGGAATCCCGGGGCGTTCCCAGGCCAATGTTGAGATATAATCCCTCCACGTGGTCTTGGGTCTGGAGGTACCAGGAACAAGTCCGTAGGGAGAAACCTTGATGGCATCTGCACCAGACGCCCGACCACCTCAGCTGACTCTTACGTGATGGAGCAGTAGCTCTACTCTGAGCTACCAGCCTCAGAACACCCATTTTGGCCACTTGTATCCACGATCTTATTCCTTTGGTCATGCCCCATCGCTCATGGCCATAGGTGAGGGCAGGAACAAGGATCGAACAGTAGATGGAGAGCATTTTTAAAACTCCTTCACTTGAGGCAGGACCTCATTCCCCACTAGGAGAAGGAAATCCACCGGTTTCCTGCAAAAAAAAACCATGGCTTCCGATTCGGAGGTGCTGATCCTCATCCCTGCTGCTTAGTGAAAGCTGACATGAAGGTAGTTGGTGTGAGAGAAGAGAATACAGAAGATAAGGTTAGATGGAGGCAACTGATTCGCAATCCCTGAAGGAAAAAGCTGAAAGGAAAAGAAGAAGAAGAAATAATTTTATACATATAATACTTATAACAATTACATTTTCTGAACAATAACATAAAATAAATGCTATGAAACAGTTCAAAAAAATAAACTGTTCAGGTCAAATGTATATTGAGCTGGTTTGTTGGTCATATTAAAATTATATCAAAGATAATTCATACTATTAACAACTTTCTTTCGATTTTCTTTTGCCAACTGAATACTTCAGAATTAAACAAAAATGAATCTTAAAATTGCATCACTGCTACTGCTGTAACAATGCTTCCTCAAACGCATGATAATTTTTCAAAATATTGACCATGACTTTATTGATAATTTGTTCTTTGTGTTGAACAGAGGACCCCTACCATTGTCTCCCCTGTAAGGATACAGAATGGTCTGAACCAGGCAGTACATCATGCAGTCTGCGGGTGGTGGAATATGTCCCATTCACAGACAGTGGGGCGATAATGATCACAGTTGGGGCCTGGATCTTAGTGGGTCTCACATTAGCCATGTCTGCTGTCTTTGCCATCAACTACAACACACCTGTTGTCAGATCTGCTGGGGGGCCAATGTGCTTCCTTATTTTAGGCTGCCTAACTCTCTGTACTGTTAGTGTGTTTGTTCACTTTGAAAAGCCAACAATCTCCTTTTGTGTTTTAAGGTTCTTACCTTTTGTTTTGTTCTACACAGTTTGTCTTGCATGTTTTGTTGTTCGTTCTTTTCAAATTGTTTGCATTTTTAAAATTGCTGCCAAGTTCCCCAAGATCCATATTTGGTGGATGAAATATCACGGGCAGTGGTTGGTCATCATTGTGGCTTTTGTTACTCAGGCACTTTTATTTCTAATTAACTATTCTTTCCATCCACCCAAGCCCTACAATGAAACAATTTGGTACCCAGACAAAATCATACTTGGTTGTAACATTAATGTTAATGAAGTCTTAATTTCCACACTTTTACTTGGAACCTTGTGTTTCCTTTGCTTCATTTTCTCATATATGGGAAAAGACCTCCCAAAAAATTATAATGAGGCCAAAGCAATAACCTTCTGTCTGCTTCTGCTCATTCTCACTTGGATTATCTTTGCCACTGTGTTTATGCTTTATCGTGGCAAGTACATCCAAATATTTAGTGCTCTTGCAATTCTATCCAGTCTCTTCTCTTTTCTGTTCTGGTATTTCTTACCAAAATGTTACATAATAATATTTCAACCTCACAAAAACACAAAGCAATATTTCCAAGATCTCATTCAGAATTATACCAAAACAATAAGTCAGTAGCTTCAGCAAATGTGTCACCACTGATGGAATTACTAATGTGCTTCAGGTCTTCCAACTATTTTCAGTGCATTTCTAGTTATTATTAGCTACGTACATACGTAGCTAATGAAATTTACTGTAGTCAGAATCTATATACAGTAATTCTATTCTCAGAAAGTTTTGTTATAACAGTCACATCTGCCAGGTGTAATGCAAACCACAACCTGCCAACTGCAATTCAACCATTCAAATCCAACCAAGAAGATATCAAATTCCTCCATTGGACTGTTTTGCCACAAATGATGTGTGCTCAGGACTGACAACTGAAGCAGCGACAGAAACATGATCTTATGTTATGGTTCCTTCAAAGGCTCTGCACCTGATGATGAGTGGTGAAATGCTTCTTTTCATCGTGTCATTGGACTTAGGTGTACAAACATAAAATGTGTTCTAAACTGGTCTTTATGGTTGATTTTTTTTTTTTAAACCCAGCAGCATCAATTTTGAGGAGCAGCCATTTAAAGACTTGCTTTTAATGTCATTCAATTTGAAGTGATATTGCTGTGAAAGACAGTGTGTAGTTCCAATATTCATTCATATATTTTAGCTAATTATTTACAGGGTTTTTTTTCCAAAGATTACACTGCTTTTATTTTATTTCCACTCTAATAATCAAGTTAAATTAGATGCACGTTGAGTACAAGTAAAAACACAACTGGGCTCCACCGGTAGGAGAGGGGACCATGGTTCTACCTGTACCTGCTTTGATTAGAAGCAGTGCTGCAGATGAAAGGAAACTTTAAGGCATGTGACGAACCAGTGGGCCTTCATTATGAGAACTGCTCAAGTAATTCTACTGCATTCAATATGGCTTAATATTAATCACAAGACAACCTCTCATACACTCTAAAGAACTCCAAAACTCAAAAGAGTTATTTACCTTGCCCTTAACCCTAGAGAACCTCCACCCATTTATTTTTACAGGAAAATTATGTGGGTTGTACCACAGACCAAGTGGACCATATAGAACATATAGACTATAGAATTTCTGAAGTTTTTTCAGAACAATACGTTTTGTTGTTATAGATTTTATTATTATTTTATTATTATTATTTCATTACTATTTTGGAGAGATCACTTTCTGTCACAGACATATGACTGTCACATGGTCATGATACCAGGATGTGGAGTATACGTCGCTTAGGGACTTAACAAGGTAAAATCAGACATAAAGCTTTATAGCAAAGAGACAGGGACATTCAAAGCATGTGACACCAGTGTCACCATGGGTCCTCTCAGGTTAAATCTGTGTGTCAGATATTTCAGTGGTATTGAGTCAAATATGATTTCATGCCATCCTGCAATAGTAGGTGAGGTATCCTCAATCCATTTAAATATGTTTTTTGCAGGCAGCAAATGTAAGAACACTGAAAAGTCTGCTTTGGCACAAATGTTTGATATTAGGGCTGGGCACCCCAAGAAGTAGAGACTGAAGATCAGTGTCGAGATGGGTGTCTAGGACCAGAGTAAGTCTCTTCTATTGTTTTCCAATATTCCTGAATATGAACACATAACCAGATGCAAAGACGATAACTACCCACCTCTACTTGACATTTTCTACACATTTCTGTTAGGTTTGAGTTCATCTTTTGTGTTAGCTGGGAGGTGATCTGCATCCGATGCAGGATGTTAAACTGGGTTTCTCTTGCCTTGTTAGAAATACAGATTTCCTTTGCAAGCTGCCATATGTGTCTGTCCATGTTGAGTCATCTATTAGGAGAATAAATTTGTTACTCCACATGTGTCTTAAGTAATCAGAAAATGCACCACCAGCACAACTAAGAGCCTCATAGCCCTGACCAAGGATTGATTTATTGCCTTTTTAAAGAAATCATTTCTCTATCTGTGCGGTTTGACAATCAAAGACATACTTATATTTATTCTGAATAAAGTTCCAAATTTGTAAATACCGAAAGAAGTGATTCCCAGGGAGGTCATCCTTCCATTTAACCTGCTCAAAAGTGAGCATTATTCCATTATCAAACAGATCTCCGAGAGTCGCAATTCCCCTGTCCCTCCAGATGTTAAATCCCTTATCTAACCTAGCCACAGTAAAGTCAATGGGAAGATAATGATTGAATCCAGCCCTCCAGTTTTTTAATTGCTTGCCAGGCTTGTAAACTAGTTCTGATAATGATGTTATCGTCCATAACATTCCTGATCTTTATTCCCAGGACGAATAAAAGATGATTAATAGTTTTTTACATTTTACATTGATAAAGTTGTCCCAAAATGCTCCAACTTTCTAACCTTGCAAGACTTGTCAGTCATGCATGAAAAAAAAATTAGAGAAGGAATTACATTTATGTGCTTTATTCCATCTGTTCGTATATGCATCTCTTCTGTAATTAGCTATCTTAAGTAAAAAACCTCCTGTAGAATCACATGGTACAACATTTGCATGTAATGCTGTTGGCATAGATTTAAATAAAAGAGTTCAAATCTTATTGGGTTATGTTACTTTCAATCTGACAATTTTTGTAGACGAGATGACCGTGATTGTATCGTCTGCCTTCAACAAAGATTATATAATTTGTGATGGAGACTATGATAACTAAATCATAGACATTTTGCTTTTTAAATTTGTCATGAATTTAACTTGGAATTTCTGAATTCTCTACGTTCTCAATACCTCTAGATGGAAGTAGCAACAGAATAAAACAGATATCTGTAATTGTCTCATCCACAGCCTTCATGTAGCCACAAGACGACACAAGCCAGTATCTTATTGTGCCGGTCCCAAGCCCGGATAAATAAAGAGGGTTGCGTCAGGTAGGGCATACAGCGTAAAACTTTTGCCAAATCAAACATGCGAATCAAACCTATGACTTCCATACCGGATCGGTCGAGGCCCGGGTTAACAACGACCGCAATCCATGCTGTTCACCTACAGGGTGCCCGTGGAAATTGGACTACTGTTGGTCGAAGAAGGAGAGGAGGAAAGTGTGTTCGTAGGAGGAGAGAGAAGAGGAATACCAAGAGTATAGGACTGAGAGTAGGGACGTTGAATGTTGGAACTATGACAGGAAAAGGTAGAGAGTTGGTTGACATGATGCAGAGAAGGAAGGTAGACATACTGTGTGTCCAGGAGACCAGGTGGAAAGGTAGTAAGGCTAGAAGTTTAGGAGCAGAGTTCAAGTTGTTCTATCATGGTGTAGATTGAAAAAGAAATGGAGTAGGAGTTATCTTGAAGGAGGAGTTTGTTAGGAATGTCCTGGAGGTAAACAGAGTGTCAGATAGAGTGATGAGTCTGAAACTAGAAACCGAAGGTGTGATGTTCAATGTTGTTAGTGGGTATGCTCCACAGGTAGGATGCATCTGGAGGAGAAAGAGAAATTCTAGTTGGACTTTGATGAAGTGATGCAGAGCATACCTAGAAGTGAGAGAGTTGTCATTAATGTAGACTTCAATGGATACGTTGGTGCAGGAAAAACGATGAGGAGGAGGTGATGGGCAGGTTTGGTATCCAGGAAAGGGATGCAGAAGGACAGATGGTTGTTGACTTTGCAAAAAGGATGGAAATGGCTATAGTGAATACTTTCTTCCAGAAGAGGCACAAGAACATAGGGTAACCTATAAGAGTGGTGGGCGGAGCACACATGTAAACTACATCTTGTGTAGACGGTGTAATATGAAGGAGATCAGTGACTGCAAAGTAGTGGTAGGCGAGAGTGTAGCCAAACAGCATAGGATGGTGGTGTGTAGGATGACTGTGGTGGTGAGGAATATGAAGAATCAGAATCAGAAGAGGGCAAATGATGACTAGACAACTACTTTTAGGAAGGAGTTAAGACAGGCTCTGGGTGGTCAGGAGGTGCTTCCAGATGACTGGACAACTACAGCCAATGTGATCAGGGAGACAGGTAGGAGAGTACTTGGTGTGTCATCTGGAAGGAAAGTAGATAAGGAGACTTGGTGGTGGAATGAGGAGGTACAGGAGTGTATACAGAGAAAGAGGTTAGCCAAGAGGAAGTGGGACACTGAGAGGACTGAGGAGAGTAGACAGGAGTACAGGGAGATGCAGCGTAAGGTGAAGGTAGAGGTAGCAAAGGCCAAACAAGAAGCTTATGAGGATGAGGAAGCTTATGGCAAGACAGAGAGATAGAGATGGGAAGGATGTGCAGCAGGTTAGGGTGATTAAGGATAGAGATGGAAGTCTATTGACAGGTGCCAATAGTGTGATGGGAAGATGGAAAGAGTACTTTGAAGAGTTGATGAACGTGGAAAATGAGAGAGAACAAAGACTAGAAGAGGTGACTGTTGTGGACCAGGAAGTAGCAAAGATTAGTCAGGATGAAGTGAGGAGGGCATTGAAGAGGATGAAGAGTGGAAAGGCAGTTGGTCCTGATGATATACCTGTAGAGGTTTGGAAGTGTCTAGGAGAGGTGGCAGTAGAGTTTCTGACTGGGTTGTTCAATAGTATCTTAGATAGTGAGAAGATGCCTGAGGAATGGAGGAGAAGTGTGCTGGTGCCCATTTTTAAGAACAAGGGAGATGTGCAGAGTTGTGGCAACTACAGAGGAATAAAGCTGATGAGCCACACAATGAAGTTATGGGAGAGAGTAGTGGAAGCTAGACTAAGGGCAGAAGTGAACTTTTGTGAGCAGCAGTATGGTTTCATGCCAAAAAAGAGTACTACAGATGCAGTATTTGCTTTGAGGATGTTGATAGAGAAGTACAGAGAAGGCCAGAGGGAGCTGCATTGTGTTTTTGTAGATCTGGAGAAAGCTTATGACAGGGTGCCCAGAGAGGAACTGTGGTATTGTATGAGGAGGTCTGGAGTGGCAGAGAAGTATGTTAGAGCGGTGCAGGACATGTATGACGACTGTAAGACAGTGGTGAGGTGTGCTGTAGGTGTGACAGAGGAGTTCAAGGTGGAGGTGGGACTGCATCAGGGATCAGCTCTGAACCCCTTCTTGTTCGCTATGATGATGTACAGGCTGACAGACGAGGTTAGACAGGAATCTCCATGGACTATGATGTTTGCAGATGACATTGTGATCTGTAGTGAGAGCAGGGAACAGGTGGAGGAGAAGCTAGAGAGGTGGAGGTTTGTCCTGGAAAGGAGAGGAATTAAGGTTAGCCGCAGTAAGACAGAGTACATCTGTGTGAATGAGAGGGACCCAAGTGGAAGAGTGAGGTTACAGGGAGAAGAGATCAAGAAGGTGGAGGATTTTAAGTACTTAGGCTCAACAGTCCAGAGCAATGGAGAGTGTGGAAAAGAGGAGCAGAAGCATGTACAGGCAGGATGGAATGGGTGGAGAAAAGTGTAAGGTGTGATGTTTGATAGAAGAGTTTCAGCTAAAATGAAAGGAAAGGTGTACAAAACTGTGATGAGACCAGCGATGTCATAGAGACAGTGTCACTGAGGAAAAGACAGGAGGCAGAGCTGGAGGTAGCAGAGATGAAGATGATGAGGTTCTCTCTGGGAGTGACCAGGAAGTATAGGATCAGGAATGAGTACATCAGAGGGACAGCACATGTTAGAGGTTTGGGAGATGAAGTCAGGAGGCCCGACTGAAATGATTTGGACATGTCCAGAGGAGAGATAGTGAATATATTGGTAGAAGGATGCTGAGTTTTGAACTGCCAGGCAGGAGGCCTAGACGAAGACCAAAGAGGAGGTTTATGGATGTAGCGAAAGAGGACATGAAGGTAGTTGGTGTGAGAGAAGAGGATGCAGAAGACAGGGTTAGATGGAGGCAATTGATTCGCTGTGGCGATCCCTGAAGGGAAAAGCCGAAAGGAAAAGAAGAAGTAGAAGAAGTCTCATCTACAGCCTTGAAAACCTTGTGGGTCACAGGTTTTCTACAAATGGATCCTATCCCAGCTGGCCACGGGCAAGAGCCAGGGAACACCTCGGACGCGTCGCCAGCGTATCGCAGTGCCACACATAGACAAAGAACCACATAATGCCACTGTTCCAAATTTTATTGGTCAGTTTACCTAAATTGCATATTTTTGAGATTGGAGGAAGCTGGAGAATTCACACAGACATGTTGCCCACTGCGACACCAAGCTGCCCAGAACTGGCAACATTAAAGGATAAATCACACTGATATTCTGTCCCTGTATTGTTCATTTCCAGCAGTTACATTACAATGATTCAAAAGAAGGTTGCTGTGTCAATAATCTCACCACATGATGGCATCACATCACCACGATACTGCCTCCTTCTGACACCTTTTATATCCTGTGCAGACATTCAGAGATGGTCTAAGGGAGTGTTTCTCAATTGTTTTCAGTTAAGCCCCCAGTTACAAAACAATAACTATGAAATAGTCTTACCACCTAAATCTTAGTAAGTTGTCAGTAGAAAAAAACCATTGAGGCTTACATTTCCTTCCCATCACAACTAATGCATCATTTCTGTGATCTTAACCGATGACACGATGTAACATTCAGACCCCCTGTAATAATCATATTAAATTTATTTTAAATTAATGTCAATGACTTTAGTGCAACTTAAAAAAAAAAAAAATTACTTATCAGTGAGCAATGTTGTGTGGAGTTCTGGGTATTTTGCGTGTTGTTTAATCTTCTTTTTCTTTTGGCTTTTCCTTTGAGGGATTGTCACAGCAATTCAGTTGCCTCCATCTAAACCTGCTTTCTGCATCCTCTTCTCTCACACCAACTACCTTCATGCCCTCTTTCACTACATCCATAAACCTCCTCTCTGGTCTTCCTCTAGGCCTTCTACCTGAGACTTTTCTCCATCTGTTCCATCCTGCCTGTACATGCTTCTTCACCTCTTTTCCACACTGTCCATTGCTCTGGACTGTTGACTCTAAGTACTTAAAATCCTCCACCTTCTTGAACTCTTGTCCCTGTAACTTCATTCTTCCACTTGGGTCCCTCTCATTCACACACGTGTACTCTGCCTTACTGTGGCTAACCTTCATTCCTCTCCATTCCAGGACAAAACTCCACCTCTCTAGCTTCTCCTCCACCTGTTCCCTGCTCTCACTACAGGTCAAATGCCATCTGCAAACATCATGGTCCATGACAATTCCTGTCTAATCTGGTCTTTCAGCCTATCCATCACTGAAGCGAATAAGAAGGAGCTCATAGCTGATCCCTGATGCAGTCCCACCTCCACCTTGAACTCCTCTGTCACACCTACAGCACACCTCACCACTGTCTTACAGTCCTCATACATGTCCTTCAACACTCTAACATACTTCTCTGCAACTCCAGACTTCCTCATACAATACCACAGTTCTTCTCTGGGCACCCTGTCATAAGCTTTCTCCAGATCTACAAAAACACAATGCAGCTCCCTCTGGCCTTCTCTGTACTTCTCTATCAACATCCTCAAAGCAAATACTGCATCTGTAGTACTCTTTTTTGGCATGAAACCGTACTGCTGCTCACAAATGTTCACTTCTGCCCTTAGTCTAGCTTCCACTACTCTCTCCCATAACTTCATTGTATGGCTCATCAGCTTTATTCCTCTGTAGCTGCCACAACTCTGCACATCTCCCTTGTTCTTAAAAATGGGCACGAGCACACTTCTCCTCCATTCTTCAGGCATCGTCTCACTATCTAAGATCCTTTTAAACAACCCAGTCAGAAAATCTACTGCCACTTCTAGACACTGCCTCCTAGACACATCAATGCCCTTCTCACTTCATCCTGACTAATTTTTGATACTTCCTGGTCTACAACAGGTACTTCTTCTAGTCTTTGTTCTCTCTCATTTTCCTCGTTCATCAACTCTTCAAAGTACTCTTTTCATCTTCCCATTACACTACTTGCACCTGACAATAGACTTCCATCCTTATCCTTAATACAAAAACAATACAATTCAGCTCCCACCATTTCATCCTCTGCTCTGACTTTTCTCTCTTCATCTTCCTCACCACCAGAGTCATCCTACACACCAGCATCCTATGCTGTTTGGGTACACTCTCGCCTACCACTACTTTGCAGTCACTGATCTACTTCAGATTACACCATCTACACAAGATGTAGTTTACCTGTGTGCTCCGACCACCACTCTTATAGGTCACCCTATGTTCTTGTGCCTCTTCTGGAAGAAAGTATTCACTATAGCCATTTCCATCCTTTTTGCAAAGTCAACTACCATCTGTCCTTCTGCATTCCTCTCCTGGATACCAAACTTGCCCATCACCTCCTCATCACCTCTGTTTCCTGCACCAACATATCCATTGAAGTCTGCACCAATGACAACTCTCTCACTTCTAGGTATTCTCTGAATCAGTTCATCAAAGTCCAACCAGTATTTCTCCTTCTCCTCCAGCTCACATCCTACCTGTGGAGCATACCCACTAACAACATTGAACATCACGCCTTCGATTTCTAGTTTCAGACTCATCACTCTATCTGACCCTCTTTTTACCTCCAGGACATTCCTAACAAACTCCTCCTTCAAGATAACTCCTACTCCATTTCTCGTCCCATCTACACCATGATAGAATAACTTGAACACTGCTCCTAAACTTCTAGCCTTGCTACCTTTCCACCTGGTCTCCTGGACACACAGTATGTCTACCTTCCTTCTCTGCATCATGTCAACCAACCTGTCATAGTTCCAACATTCAACGTCCCTACTCTCACTCCTATACTCTTGGCGTTCCTCTTCTCTCTCTTCCTACGAACACACTTTCCTCCTGTCCTTCTTTGACCAACAGTAGTCCAATTTCCACCAGCACCCTGTAGGGGAACAGCACCGATGGAGGTCGTTGTTAACCCGGGCCTTGACCGATCCCGTATGGAAGTCATAGATTTGATTCGCATGTTTGATTTGGCAAAAGTTTTATGACGGATCCCCTTCCTGACAGAACCCTCTGTATTACCTGGGCTTGGAACCGGAACAATAAGACACTGGCTTATGCCCTCTTGTGGCTACATTTTGCGTGTTGTTTAATGAGGACATGAATTACAGGTCATGGCTAAAGCTGATTCAACTCTTAATTAACTCAGTCTGTCTCTCTTGATCGAATACTCTCCCTTCCAGCAGAATAATTCATTTGAATCTTCCACCAGCGGGTTACTTGAATTCAAATTATGGTGTGTCTGAGCCATATATCACTTCCAGCCATTAAGTGAGAGTAAATTTCCCTATTTCACATTACCTTTAGGGTCAAACGTTAGAGTGTACAGGCATGGGGACAAAGAAGAGAGTGATAGGCTCCAGCTCCCCGTGACCTGCGACAGCGGATGAAGTGGTTGTGAAAATGAATGAATGAATATTAATGTATGATTTGCCACATATCCGACACATGAGTGAAATGAGAGCTAACAAACCAGGTGACTCCAAAGGGCCTTGTGTGGTCACTATAGGGGGGAGGACAGCGACTTTTACATGCATTTGCATGCTGATTTGTGAGTTCTCTTCCCTATTGTACGTACTATATGTACCTGCATGAACATGAGTGGAAATCACTGAGGCTTAGCCACTACCAGTGTCTCACAGCCTGATAAAA